>NW_028167279.1:0-207000 GCF_963513975.1 Fringilla coelebs | reverse complement strand
CAGGGAAAAAGCCTGTACAATGGTTCAGGGGCCTGAGGCCTTAAATTGCTGGGTGCCTTTTGGAATTCGGCCTCTCGCAGGATGCCTCCCAGACACAAGGTGGCACCAGTGCCAACTTGGTCTGGTTTGATAGTGCCAGGTGCCTCCTTGAAACTGACACCCAGATCAATGGCTTCTGAATTTTTTTTTCCAGGGAAAAAGCCTGTCGAATGGTTTTGGGTCCTGCGGCCTTAAATTGCCGGGTGCCTCCTGGAATTCCGCATCTCACCAGGTGTTTCCCAGACGCTAAGCAACACCAGTGCCAACTTGGTCTGGTTTAAGAGTGCCAAGTGGGTCCTGCAAACTGACACCCAGAACAGTGGCTTGTGAGTTTTGTTTCCCAGGGAAAAAGCCTGTACAATGGTTCAGATTCCTGCGGCCTTAAATTGCCGGGTGCCTTCTGGAATTCGGCGTCTTGCAAGATGCCTCCCAGACGCAAGGTGGCACCAGTGCCAACTTGGTCTGGTTTAAGAGTGCCAAGTGGGTCCTGGAAACTGACACCCAGAACAGTGGCTTGTGAGTTTTGTTTCCCAGGGAAAAAGCCTGTACAATGGTTCAGGGTCCTGAGGCCTTAAATTGCCGGGTGCCTCCTGGAATTCGGACTCTCGCAGGATGCCTCCCAGGCGCAAGGTGGCACCAGTGCCAACTTGGTCTGGTTTAAGAGTGCCTAGTGGGTCCTGAAAACTGACACCCAGAACAGTGGCTTGTGAGTTTTGTTTCCCAGGGAAAAAGCCTGTACAATGGTTCAGGGTCCTGCGGCCTTAAATTGCGGGGGGGCTCCTGGAATTCCGCATCTCGCCAATTGTTTCCCAGACGCTAAGCAACACCAGTGCCAACTTGGTCTGGTTTAAAAGTGCCAAGTGGGTCCTGAAAACTGACACCCAGAACAGTGGCTTGTGAGTTTTGTTTCCCAGGGAAAAAGCCTGTACAATGGTACAGGGCCCTGCGGCCTTAAATTGCCGGGTGCCTCCTGGAATTCCGCCCCTTCAGGATGCCTCCCAGGCGCAACATGACACCAGTGCCAACTTGGTCTGGTTTGAGAGTGCCAGGTGGCTTCTGGAAACTGACACCCAGAACAGTGGCTTGTGAGTTTTGTTTCCCAGGGAAAAAGCCTGTACAATGGTTCAGGGGCCTGAGGCCTTAAATTGCCGGGTGCCTCCTGGAATTCGGCCTCTCGCAGGATGCCTCCCAGACGCAAGGTGGCACCAGTTCCAACTTGGTCTGGTTTAAGAGTGCCAAGTCGGTCCTGAAAACTGACACCCAGAACAGTGGCTTGTGAGTTTTGTTTCCCAGGGAAAAATCCTGTACAATGGTTCAGGGGCCTGCGGCCTTAAATTGCCGGGTGCCCCCTGGAATTCCGCCTCTCGCAGGATGCCTCCCAGACACAAGGTGGCACCAGTGCCAACTTGGTCTGGTTTAAGAGTGCCAAGTGGGTCCTGCAAACTGAAACCCAGAACAGTGGCTTGTGAGTTTTGTTTCCCAGGGAAAAAGCCTGTACAATGGTTCAGGGTCCTGCGGCCTTAAATTGCCGGGTGCCTCCTGGAATTCCGCAACTCGCCAGGTGTTTCCCAGACGCTAAGCAACACCAGAGCCAACTTGGTCTGGTTTAAGAGTGCCAAGTGGGTCCTGAAAACTGACACCCAGAACAGTGGCTTGTGAGTTTTGTTTCCCAGGGAAAAAGCCTGTACAATGGTTCAGGTTCCTGCGGCCTTAAATTGCCGGGTGCCTCCTGGAATTCGGCGTCTTGCAAGATGCCTCCCAGACGCAAGGTGGCACCAGTGCCAACTTGGTCTTGTTTGAGAGTGGCAACTGGGTCCTGCAAACTGACACCCAGAACAGTGGCTTCTGAATTTTGTTTTCCAGGGAAAAAGCCTGTACAATGGTTCAGGGTCCTGCGGCCTTAAATTGCCGGGTGCCTCCTGGAATTGCGCCTCTCGCAGGATGCCTCCCAGACACAAGGTGGCACCAGTGCCAACTTGGTCTGGTTTGAGAGTGCCAAGTGTGTCCTGCAAACTGACACCCAGAACAGTGGCTTGTGAGTTTTGTTTCCCAGGGAAAAAGCCTGTACAATGGTTCAGGTTCACGCGGCCTGAAATTTCCGGGTGCCTCCTTGAATTGCGCCTCTCGCAGGATGCCTCTCAGACGCAAGGTGGCACCGGTGCCAACTTTGTCTGGTTTGAGAGTGCCAAGTGGGTTCTGCAAACTGACACCCAGAACAGTGGCTTGTGAGTTTTGTTTCCCAGGGAAAAAGCCTGTACAATGGTTCAGGGTCCTGCGGCCTTAAATTGCCGGGTGCCTCCTGGAATTCCGCATCTCGCCAGATGTTTCCCAGACGCTAAGCAACACCAGTGCCAACTTGGTCTGGTTTAAGAGTGCCTAGTGGGTCCTGAAAACTGACACCCAGAACAGTGGCTTGTGAGTTTTGCTTCCCAGGGATAAAGCCTGTACAGGCCTGAGCCCTTAAATTGCCAAGTGACACCTTGAATTGCGCCTCTCGCAGGATGCCTCCCAGACGCAAGGTGGCACCAGTGCCAACTTGGTCTGGTTTAAGAGTGCCAAGTGGGTCCTGCAAACTGACGCCCAGAACAGTGGCTTGTGAGTTTTGTTTCCCAGGGAAAAAGCCAGTACAATGGTTCAGGTTCACGCGGCCTTAAATTGCGGGGTGCCTCCTGGAATTCCGCATCTCGCCAGATGTTTCCCAGATGCTAAGCAACACCAGTTCCAACTTGGTCTGGTTTGAGAGTGGCAAGTGGGTCCTGCAAACTGACACCCAGAACAGTGGCTTCTGAAGTTTGTTTCCCAGGGAAAAAGACTGTAGAATGGTTTTGGGTCCTGCGGCCTTAAATTGCCGGGTGCCTCCTGGAATTCCGGCTCTCGCAGGATGCCTCCCAGACGCAAGGTGGCACCAGTGCCAACTTGGTCTGGTTTAAGAGTGCCAAGTGGGTCCTGGAAACTGACACCCAGAACAGTGGCTTGTGAGTTTTGTTTCCCAGGGAAAAAGACTGTACAATGGTTCAGGGTCCTGCGGCCTTAAATTGCCGGGTGCCTCCTGGAATTCCCCCTCTCGCAGGATGCCTCCCAGACGCAAGGTGGCACCAGTGACAACTTTGTAGGGTTTAAGAGTGCCAAGTGGGTCCTGAAAACTGACACCCAGAACAGTGGCTTGTGAGTTTTGCTTCCCAGGGAAAAAGCCTGTACAATGGTTCAGGGTCCTGCGGCCTTAAATTGCCGGGTGCCTCCTGGAATTCCGCAACTCGCCAGGTGTTTCCCAGACACAAGGTGGCACCAGTGCCAACTTGGTCTTGTTTAAGAGTGCCAAGTGGGTCCTGGAAACTGACACCCAGAACAGTGGCTTGTGAGTTTTGTTTCCCAGGGAAAAAGCCTGTACAATGGTTCAGGGTCCTGCGGCCTTAAATTGCCGGGTGCCTCCTGGAATTCGGCGTCTTGCAAGATGCCTCCCAGACGCAAGGTGGCACCAGTGCCAACTTGGTCTTGTTTGAGAGTGGCAAGTGGGTCCTGCAAACTGACACCCAGAACAGTGGCTTCTGAATTTTGTTTTCCAGGGAAAAAGCCTGTACAATGGTTCAGGGTCCTGCGGCCTTAAATTGCCGGGTGCCTCCTGGAATTGCGCCTCTCGCAGGATGCCTCCCAGACGCAAGGTGGCACCAGTGCCAACTTGGTCTGGTTTGAGAGTGCCAAGTGTGTCCTGCAAACTGACACCCAGAACAGTGGCTTGTGAGTTTTGTTTCCCAGGGAAAAAGCCTTTACAATGGTTCAGGTTCACGCGGCCTGAAATTTCCGGGTGCCTCCTTGAATTGCGCCTCTCGCAGGATGCCTCTCAGACGCAAGGTGGCACCGGTGCCAACTTTGTCTGGTTTGAGAGTGCCAAGTGGGTTCTGCAAACTGACACCCAGAACAGTGGCTTGTGAGTTTTGTTTCCCAGGGAAAAAGCCTGTACAATGGTTCAGGGTCCTGCGTCATTAAATTGCCGGGTGCCTCCTGGAATTCCGCATCTCGCCAGATGTTTCCCAGACGCTAAGCAACACCAGTGCCAACTTGGTCTGGTTTAAGAGTGCCAAGTGGGTCCTGAAAACTGACACCCAGAACAGTGGCTTGTGAGTTTTGTTTCCCAGGGATAAAGCCTGTACAGGCCTGAGCCCTTAAATTGCCAAGTGACACCTTGAATTGCGCCTCTCGCAGGATGCCTCCCAGACGCAAGGTGGCACCAGTGCCAACTTGGTCTGGTTTAAGAGTTCCAAGTGGGTCCTGGAAACTGACACCCAGAACAGTGGCTTGTGAGTTTTGTTTCCCAGGGAAAAAGCCTGTACAATGGTTCAGGGTCCTGCGGCCTTAAATTGCCGGGTGCCTCCTGGAATTCCCCCTCTCGCAGGATGCCTCCCAGATGCAAGGTCGCACCAGTGCCAACTTTGTAGGGTTTAAGAGTGCCAAGTGGGTCCTGCAAACTGACACCCAGAACAGTGGCTTGTGAGTTTTGTTTCCCAGGGAAAAAGCCTGTACAATGGTTCAGGGTCCTGCGGCCTTAAATTGCCGGGTGCCTCCTGGAATTCCGCAACTCTCCAGGTGTTTCCCAGACACAAGGTGGCACCAGTGCCAACTTGGTCTTGTTTAAGAGTGCCAAGTGGGTCCTGAAAACTGAAACCCAGAACAGTGGCTTGTGAGTTTTGTTTCCCAGGGAAAAAGCCTGTACAATGGTTCAGGGTCCTGCGGCCTTAAATTGCCGGGTGCCTCCTGGAATTCCGCAACTCGCCAGGTGTTTCCCAGACGCTAAGCAACACCAGTGCCAACTTGGTCTGGTTTAAGAGTGCCAAGTGGGTCCTGGAAACTGACACCCAGAACAGTGGCTTGTGAGTTTTGTTTCCCAGGGAAAAAGCCTGTACAATGGTTCAGGTTCCTGCGGCCTTAAATTGCCGGGTGCCTCCTGGAATTCGGCGTCTTGCAAGATGCCTCCCAGACGCAAGGTGGCACCAGTGCCAACTTGGTCTTGTTTGAGAGTGGCAAGTGGGTCCTGCAAACTGACACCCAGAACAGTGGCTTCTGAATTTTGTTTTCCAGGGAAAAAGCGTGTACAATGGTTCAGGGTCCTGCGGCCTTAAATTGCCGGGTGCCTCCTGGAATTGCGCCTCTCGCAGGATGCCTCCCAGACGCAAGGTGGCACCAGTGCAACTTGGTCTGGTTTGAGAGTGCCAAGTGTGTCCTGCAAACTGACACCCAGAACAGTGGCTTGTGAGTTTTGTTTCCCAGGGAAAAAGCCTGTACAATGGTTCAGGTTCACGCGGCCTGAAATTTCCGGGTGCCTCCTTGAATTGCGCCTCTCGCAGGATGCCTCTCAGACGCAAGGTGGCACCGGTGCCAACTTTGTCTGGTTTGAGAGTGCCAAGTGGGTTCTGCAAACTGACACCCAGAACAGTGGCTTGTGAGTTTTGTTTCCCAGGGAAAAAGCCTGTACAATGGTTCAGGGTCCTGCGGCCTTAAATTGCCGGGTGCCTCCTGGAATTCCGCATCTCGCCAGATGTTTCCCAGACGCTAAGCAACACCAGTGCCAACTTGGTCTGGTTTAAGAGTGCCTAGTGGGTCCTGAAAACTGACACCCAGAACAGTGGCTTGTGAGTTTTGTTTCCCAGGGATAAAGCCTGTACAGGCCTGAGCCCTTAAATTGCCAAGTGACACCTTGAATTGCGCCTCTCGCAGGATGCCTCCCAGACGCAAGGTGGCACCAGTGCCAACTTGGTCTGGTTTAAGAGTGCCAAGTGGGTCCTGCAAACTGACGCCCAGAACAGTGGCTTGTGAGTTTTGTTTCCCAGGGAAAAAGCCTGTACAATGGTTCAGGTTCACGCGGCCTTAAATTGCGGGGTGCCTCCTGGAATTCCGCATCTCGCCAGATGTTTCCCAGGTGCTAAGCAACACCAGTTCCAACTTGGTCTGGTTTGAGAGTGCCAAGTGTGTCCTGCAAACTGACACCCAGAACAGTGGCTTGTGAGTTTTGTTTCCCAGGGAAAAAGCCTGTACAATGGTTCAGGGTCCTGCGGCCTAAAATTTCCGGATGCCTCCTGATATTCGGCGTCTTGCAAGATGCCTCCCAGACGCATGGTGGCACCAGTGCCAGCTTGGTCTGGTTTAAGAGTGCCAAGTGGGTCCTGGAAACTGACACCCAGAACAGTGGCTTCTGAATTTTGTTTTCCAGGGAAAAAGCCTGTAGAAGTGTTTTCGGTCCTGCGGCCATAAATTGCCAGGTGCCTCCTGGAATTCGGCCTCTCGCAGGATGCCTCCCAGACGCAAGGTGGCACCAGTGCCAACTTGGTCTGGTTTAAGAGTGCCAAGTGGGTCCTGGAAACTGACACCCAGAACAGTGGCTTGTGAGTTTTGTTTCCCAGGGAAAAAGCCTGTACAATGGTTCAGGGTCCTGAGGCCTTAAATTGCCGGGTGCCTCCTGGAATTCGGACTCTCGCAGGATGCCTCCCAGGCGCAACGTGACACCAGTGCCAACTTGGTCTGGTTTAAGAGTGCCAAGTGGGTCCTGGAAACTGACACCCAGAACAGTGGCTTGTGAGTTTTGTTTCCCAGGGAAAAAGCCTGTACAATGGTTCAGGGTCCTGCGGCCTTAAATTGCGGGGGGGCTCCTGGAATTCCGCATCTCGCCAATTGTTTCCCAGACGCTAAGCAACACCAGTGCCAACTTGGTCTGGTTTAAGAGTGCCAAGTCGGTCCTGAAAACTGACACCCAGAACAGTGGCTTGTGAGTTTTGTTTCCCAGGGAAAAATCCTGTACAATGGTTCAGGGGCCTGCGGCCTTAAATTGCCAGGTGCCCCCTGGAATTCCGCCTCTCGCAGGATGCCTCCCAGACGCAAGGTGGCACCAGTGCCAACTTGGTCTGGTTTGAGAGTGCCAAGTGGGTCCTGAAAACTGACACCCAGAACAGTGGCTTGTGAGTTTTGTTTCCCAGGGAAAAAGCCTGTACCATTGTTGAGGGACTTGCGGCCTTAAATTGCCGGGTGCCTCCTGGAATTCCGTCTCTCGCAGGATGCCTCCCAGACGCAAGGTGGCACTAGTGCAAAATTGGTCTGGTTTGAGAGTGCCAAGTGGGTCCTGAAAACTGACACCCAGAACAGTGGCTTGTGAGTTTTGTTTCCCAGGGAAAAAGCCTGTACAATGGTTCAGGGTCCTGCGGCCTTAAATTGCCGGGTGCCTCCTGGAATTCCGCATCTCATCAGGTGTTTCCCAGACGCTAAGCAACACCAGTGCCAACTTGGTCTTGTTTGAGAGTGGCAAGTGGGTCCTGCAAACTGACACCCAGAACAGTGGCTTGTGAGTTTTGTTTCCCAGGGAAAAAGCCTGTACAATGGTTCGGGTTCCTGCTGCCTTAAATAGCCGGGTGCCTCCTGGAATTCGGCGTCTTGCAAGATGCCTCCCAGACGCAAGGTGGCACCAGTGCCAACTTGGTCTTGTTTGAGAGTGGCAAGTGGGTCCTGCAAACTGACACCCAGAACAGTGGCTTCTGAATTTTGTTTTCCAGGGAAAAAGACTGTAGAATGGTTTTGGGTCCTGCGGCCTTAAATTGCCGGGTGCCTCCTGGAATTCCGCCTCTCGCAGGATGCCTCCCAGACGCAAGGTGGCACCAGTGCCAACTTGGTCTGGTTTAAGAGTGCCAAGTGGGTCCTGGAAACTGACACCCAGAACAGTGGCTTGTGAGTTTTGTTTCCCAGGGAAAAAGCCTGTACAATGGTTCAGGGTCCTGCGGCCTTAAATTGCCGGGTGCCTCCTGGAATTCCGCAACTCGCCAGGTGTTTCCCAGACACAAGGTGGCACCAGTGCCAACTTGGTCTTGTTTAAGAGTGCCAAGTGGGTCCTGCAAACTGAAACCCAGAACAGTGGCTTGTGAGTTTTGTTTCCCAGGGAAAAAGCCTGTACAATGGTTCAGGGTCCTGCGGCCTTAAATTGCCGGGTGCCTCCTGGAATTCCGCAACTCGCCAGGTGTTTCCCAGACGCTAAGCAACACCAGTGCCAACTTGGTCTGGTTTAAGAGTGCCAAGTGGGTCCTGGAAACTGACACCCAGAACAGTGGCTTGTGAGTTTTGTTTCCCAGGGAAAAAGCCTGTACAATGGTTCAGGTTCCTGCGGCCTTAAATTGCCGGGTGCCTCCTGGAATTCGGCGTCTTGCAAGATGCCTCCCAGACGCAAGGTGGCACCAGTGCCAACTTGGTCTTGTTTGAGAGTGGCAACTGGGTCCTGCAAACTGACACCCAGAACAGTGGCTTCTGAATTTTGTTTTCCAGGGAAAAAGCCTGTACAATGGTTCAGGGTCCTGCGGCCTTAAATTGCCGGGTGCCTCCTGGAATTGCGCCTCTCGCAGGATGCCTCCCAGACACAAGGTGGCACCAGTGCCAACTTGGTCTGGTTTGAGAGTGCCAAGTGTGTCCTGCAAACTGACACCCAGAACAGTGGCTTGTGAGTTTTGTTTCCCAGGGAAAAAGCCTGTACAATGGTTCAGGTTCACGCGGCCTGAAATTTCCGGGTGCCTCCTTGAATTGCGCCTCTCGCAGGATGCCTCTCAGACGCAAGGTGGCACCGGTGCCAACTTTGTCTGGTTTGAGAGTGCCAAGTGGGTTCTGCAAACTGACACCCAGAACAGTGGCTTGTGAGTTTTGTTTCCCAGGGAAAAAGCCTGTACAATGGTTCAGGGTCCTGCGTCCTTAAATTGCCGGGTGCCTCCTGGAATTCCGCATCTCGCCAGATGTTTCCCAGACGCTAAGCAACACCAGTGCCAACTTGGTCTGGTTTAAGAGTGCCTAGTGGGTCCTGAAAACTGACACCCAGAACAGTGGCTTGTGAGTTTTGCTTCCCAGGGATAAAGCCTGTACAGGCCTGAGCCCTTAAATTGCCAAGTGACACCTTGAATTGCGCCTCTCGCATAATGCCTCCCAGACGCAAGGTGGCACCAGTGCCAACTTGGTCTGGTTTAAGAGTGCCAAGTGGGTCCTGCAAACTGACGCCCAGAACAGTGGCTTGTGAGTTTTGTTTCCCAGGGAAAAAGCCTGTACAATGGTTCAGGTTCACGCGGCCTTAAATTGCGGGGTGCCTCCTGGAATTCCGCATCTCGCCAGATGTTTCCCAGATGCTAAGCAACACCAGTTCCAACTTGGTCTGGTTTGAGAGTGGCAAGTGGGTCCTGCAAACTGACACCCAGAACAGTGGCTTCTGAATTTTGTTTTCCATGGAAAAAGACTGTAGAATGGTTTTGGGTCCTGCAGCCTTAAATTGCCGGGTGCCTCCTGGAATTCCGGCTCTCGCAGGATGCCTCCCAGACGCAAGGTGGCACCAGTGCCAACTTGGTCTGGTTTAAGAGTGCCAAGTGGGTCCTGGAAACTGACACCCAGAACAGTGGCTTGTGAGTTTTGTTTCCCAGGGAAAAAGCCTGTACAATGGTTCAGGGTCCTGCGGCCTTAAATTGCCGGGTGCCTCCTGGAATTCCCCCTCTCACAGGATGCCTCCCAGACGCAAGGTGGCACCAGTGCCAACTTTGTAGGGTTTAAGAGTGCCAAGTGGGTCCTGAAAACTGACACCCAGAACAGTGGCTTGTGAGTTTTGTTTCCCAGGGAAAAAGCCTGTACAATGGTTCAGGTTCCTGCGGCCTTAAATTGCCGGGTGCCTCCTGGAATTCCGCAACTCGCCAGGTGTTTCCCAGACACAAGGTGGCACCAGTGCCAACTTGGTCTTGTTTAAGAGTGCCAAGTGGGTCCTGCAAACTGAAACCCAGAACAGTGGCTTGTGAGTTTTGTTTCCCAGGGAAAAAGCCTGTACAATGGTTCAGGGTTCTGCGGCCTTAAATTGCCGGGTGCCTCCTGGAATTCCGCAACTCGCCAGGTGTTTCCCAGACGCTAAGCAACACCAGTGCCAACTTGGTCTGGTTTAAGAGTGCCAAGTGGGTCCTGGAAACTGACACCCAGAACAGTGGCTTGTGAGTTTTGTTTCCCAGGGAAAAAGCCTGTACAATGGTTCAGGGTCCTGCGGCCTTAAATTGCCGGGTGCCTCCTGGAATTCGGCGTCTTGCAAGATTCCTCCCAGACGCAAGGTGGCACCAGTGCCAACTTGGTCTGGTTTAAGAGTGCCAAGTGGGTCCTGGAAACTGACACCCAGAACAGTGGCTTCTGAATTTTTTTTTCCAGGGAAAAAGCGTGTACAATGGTTCAGGGTCCTGCGGCCTTAAATTGCCGGGTGCCTCCTGGAATTGCGCCTCTCGCAGGATGCCTCCCAGACGCAAGGTGGCACCAGTGCAACTTGGTCTGGTTTGAGAGTGCCAAGTGTGTACTGCAAACTGACACCCAGAACAGTGGCTTGTGAGTTTTGTTTCCCAGGGAAAAAGCCTGTACAATGGTTCAGGTTCACGCGGCCTGAAATTTCCGGGTGCCTCCTTGAATTGCGCCTCTCGCAGGATGCCTCTCAGACGCAAGGTGGCACCGGTGCCAACTTTGTCTGGTTTGAGAGTGCCAAGTGGGTTCTGCAAACTGACACCCAGAACAGTGGCTTGTGAGTTTTGTTTCCCAGGGAAAAAGCCTGTACAATGGTTCAGGGTCCTGCGGCCTTAAATTGCCGGGTGCCTCCTGGAATTCCGCATCTCGCCAGATGTTTCCCAGACGCTAAGCAACACCAGTGCCAACTTGGTCTGGTTTAAGAGTGCCTAGTGGGTCCTGAAAACTGACACCCAGAACAGTGGCTTGTGAGTTTTGTTTCCCAGGGATAAAGCCTGTACAGGCCTGAGCCCTTAAATTGCCAAGTGACACCTTGAATTGCGCCTCTCGCAGGATGCCTCCCAGACGCAAGGTGGCACCAGTGCCAACTTGGTCTGGTTTAAGAGTGCCAAGTGGGTCCTGCAAACTGACGCCCAGAACAGTGGCTTGTGAGTTTTGTTTCCCAGGGAAAAAGCCTGTACAATGGTTCAGGTTCACGCGGCCTTAAATTGCGGGGTGCCTCCTGGAATTCCGCATCTCGCCAGATGTTTCCCAGGTGCTAAGCAACACCAGTTCCAACTTGGTCTGGTTTGAGAGTGCCAAGTGTGTCCTGCAAACTGACACCCAGAACAGTGGCTTGTGAGTTTTGTTTCCCAGGGAAAAAGCCTGTACAATGGTTCAGGGTCCTGCGGCCTAAAATTTCCGGATGCCTCCTGATATTCGGCGTCTTGCAAGATGCCTCCCAGACGCATGGTGGCACCAGTGCCAGCTTGGTCTGGTTTAAGAGTGCCAAGTGGGTCCTGGAAACTGACACCCAGAACAGTGGCTTCTGAATTTTGTTTTCCAGGGAAAAAGCCTGTAGAAGTGTTTTCGGTCCTGCGGCCATAAATTGCCAGGTGCCTCCTGGAATTCGGCCTCTCGCAGGATGCCTCCCAGACGCAAGGTGGCACCAGTGCCAACTTGGTCTGGTTTAAGAGTGCCAAGTGGGTCCTGGAAACTGACACCCAGAACAGTGGCTTGTGAGTTTTGTTTCCCAGGGAAAAAGCCTGTACAATGGTTCAGGGTCCTGAGGCCTTAAATTGCCGGGTGCCTCCTGGAATTCGGACTCTCGCAGGATGCCTCCCAGGCGCAACGTGACACCAGTGCCAACTTGGTCTGGTTTAAGAGTGCCAAGTGGGTCCTGGAAACTGACACCCAGAACAGTGGCTTGTGAGTTTTGTTTCCCAGGGAAAAAGCCTGTACAATGGTTCAGGGTCCTGCGGCCTTAAATTGCGGGGGGGCTCCTGGAATTCCGCATCTCGCCAATTGTTTCCCAGACGCTAAGCAACACCAGTGCCAACTTGGTCTGGTTTAAGAGTGCCAAGTCGGTCCTGAAAACTGACACCCAGAACAGTGGCTTGTGAGTTTTGTTTCCCAGGGAAAAATCCTGTACAATGGTTCAGGGGCCTGCGGCCTTAAATTGCCAGGTGCCCCCTGGAATTCCGCCTCTCGCAGGATGCCTCCCAGACGCAAGGTGGCACCAGTGCCAACTTGGTCTGGTTTGAGAGTGCCAAGTGGGTCCTGAAAACTGACACCCAGAACAGTGGCTTGTGAGTTTTGTTTCCCAGGGAAAAAGCCTGTACCATTGTTGAGGGACTTGCGGCCTTAAATTGCCGGGTGCCTCCTGGAATTCCGTCTCTCGCAGGATGCCTCCCAGACGCAAGGTGGCACTAGTGCAAAATTGGTCTGGTTTGAGAGTGCCAAGTGGGTCCTGAAAACTGACACCCAGAACAGTGGCTTGTGAGTTTTGTTTCCCAGGGAAAAAGCCTGTACAATGGTTCAGGGTCCTGCGGCCTTAAATTGCCGGGTGCCTCCTGGAATTCCGCATCTCATCAGGTGTTTCCCAGACGCTAAGCAACACCAGTGCCAACTTGGTCTTGTTTGAGAGTGGCAAGTGGGTCCTGCAAACTGACACCCAGAACAGTGGCTTGTGAGTTTTGTTTCCCAGGGAAAAAGCCTGTACAATGGTTCGGGTTCCTGCTGCCTTAAATAGCCGGGTGCCTCCTGGAATTCGGCGTCTTGCAAGATGCCTCCCAGACGCAAGGTGGCACCAGTGCCAACTTGGTCTTGTTTGAGAGTGGCAAGTGGGTCCTGCAAACTGACACCCAGAACAGTGGCTTCTGAATTTTGTTTTCCAGGGAAAAAGACTGTAGAATGGTTTTGGGTCCTGCGGCCTTAAATTGCCGGGTGCCTCCTGGAATTCCGCCTCTCGCAGGATGCCTCCCAGACGCAAGGTGGCACCAGTGCCAACTTGGTCTGGTTTAAGAGTGCCAAGTGGGTCCTGGAAACTGACACCCAGAACAGTGGCTTGTGAGTTTTGTTTCCCAGGGAAAAAGCCTGTACAATGGTTCAGGGTCCTGCGGCCTTAAATTGCCGGGTGCCTCCTGGAATTCCGCAACTCGCCAGGTGTTTCCCAGACACAAGGTGGCACCAGTGCCAACTTGGTCTTGTTTAAGAGTGCCAAGTGGGTCCTGCAAACTGAAACCCAGAACAGTGGCTTGTGAGTTTTGTTTCCCAGGGAAAAAGCCTGTACAATGGTTCAGGGTCCTGCGGCCTTAAATTGCCGGGTGCCTCCTGGAATTCCGCAACTCGCCAGGTGTTTCCCAGACGCTAAGCAACACCAGTGCCAACTTGGTCTGGTTTAAGAGTGCCAAGTGGGTCCTGGAAACTGACACCCAGAACAGTGGCTTGTGAGTTTTGTTTCCCAGGGAAAAAGCCTGTACAATGGTTCAGGTTCCTGCGGCCTTAAATTGCCGGGTGCCTCCTGGAATTCGGCGTCTTGCAAGATGCCTCCCAGACGCAAGGTGGCACCAGTGCCAACTTGGTCTTGTTTGAGAGTGGCAAGTGGGTCCTGCAAACTGACACCCAGAACAGTGGCTTCTGAATTTTGTTTTCCAGGGAAAAAGCCTGTACAATGGTTCAGGGTCCTGCGGCCTTAAATTGCCGGGTGCCTCCTGGAATTGCGCCTCTCGCAGGATGCCTCCCAGACACAAGGTGGCACCAGTGCCAACTTGGTCTGGTTTGAGAGTGCCAAGTGGGTCCTGCAAACTGACACCCAGAACAGTGGCTTGTGAGTTTTGTTTCCCAGGGAAAAAGCCTGTACAATGGTTCAGGTTCACGCGGCCTGAAATTTCCGGGTGCCTCCTTGAATTGCGCCTCTCGCAGGATGCCTCTCAGACGCAAGGTGGCACCGGTGCCAACTTTGTCTGGTTTGAGAGTGCCAAGTGGGTTCTGCAAACTGACACCCAGAACAGTGGCTTGTGAGTTTTGTTTCCCAGGGAAAAAGCCTGTACAATGGTTCAGGGTCCTGCGTCATTAAATTGCCGGGTGCCTCCTGGAATTCCGCATCTCGCCAGATGTTTCCCAGACGCTAAGCAACACCAGTGCCAACTTGGTCTGGTTTAAGAGTGCCTAGTGGGTCCTGAAAACTGACACCCAGAACAGTGGCTTGTGAGTTTTGCTTCCCAGGGATAAAGCCTGTACAGGCCTGAGCCCTTAAATTGCCAAGTGACACCTTGAATTGCGCCTCTCGCAGGATGCCTCCCAGACGCAAGGTGGCACCAGTGCCAACTTGGTCTGGTTTAAGAGTGCCAAGTGGGTCCTGCAAACTGACGCCCAGAACAGTGGCTTGTGAGTTTTGTTTCCCAGGGAAAAAGCCTGTACAATGGTTCAGGTTCACGCGGCCTTAAATTGCGGGGTGCCTCCTGGAATTCCGCATCTCGCCAGATGTTTCCCAGATGCTAAGCAACACCAGTTCCAACTTGGTCTGGTTTGAGAGTGGCAAGTGGGTCCTGCAAACTGACACCCAGAACAGTGGCTTCTGAATTTTGTTTTCCAGGGAAAAAGACTGTAGAATGGTTTTGGGTCCTGCAGCCTTAAATTGCCGGGTGCCTCCTGGAATTCCGGCTCTCGCAGGATGCCTCCCAGACGCAAGGTGGCACCAGTGCCAACTTGGTCTGGTTTAAGAGTGCCAAGTGGGTCCTGGAAACTGACACCCAGAACAGTGGCTTGTGAGTTTTGTTTCCCAGGGAAAAAGCCTGTACAATGGTTCAGGGTCCTGCGGCCTTAAATTGCCGGGTGCCTCCTGGAATTCCCCCTCTCACAGGATGCCTCCCAGACGCAAGGTGGCACCAGTGCCAACTTTGTAGGGTTTAAGAGTGCCAAGTGGGTCCTGAAAACTGACACCCAGAACAGTGGCTTGTGAGTTTTGTTTCCCAGGGAAAAAGCCTGTACAATGGTTCAGGTTCCTGCGGCCTTAAATTGCCGGGTGCCTCCTGGAATTCCGCAACTCGCCAGGTGTTTCCCAGACACAAGGTGGCACCAGTGCCAACTTGGTCTTGTTTAAGAGTGCCAAGTGGGTCCTGCAAACTGAAACCCAGAACAGTGGCTTGTGAGTTTTGTTTCCCAGGGAAAAAGCCTGTACAATGGTTCAGGGTTCTGCGGCCTTAAATTGCCGGGTGCCTCCTGGAATTCCGCAACTCGCCAGGTGTTTCCCAGACGCTAAGCAACACCAGTGCCAACTTGGTCTGGTTTAAGAGTGCCAAGTGGGTCCTGGAAACTGACACCCAGAACAGTGGCTTGTGAGTTTTGTTTCCCAGGGAAAAAGCCTGTACAATGGTTCAGGGTCCTGCGGCCTTAAATTGCCGGGTGCCTCCTGGAATTCGGCGTCTTGCAAGATTCCTCCCAGACGCAAGGTGGCACCAGTGCCAACTTGGTCTGGTTTAAGAGTGCCAAGTGGGTCCTGGAAACTGACACCCAGAACAGTGGCTTCTGAATTTTTTTTTCCAGGGAAAAAGCGTGTACAATGGTTCAGGGTCCTGCGGCCTTAAATTGCCGGGTGCCTCCTGGAATTGCGCCTCTCGCAGGATGCCTCCCAGACGCAAGGTGGCACCAGTGCAACTTGGTCTGGTTTGAGAGTGCCAAGTGTGTACTGCAAACTGACACCCAGAACAGTGGCTTGTGAGTTTTGTTTCCCAGGGAAAAAGCCTGTACAATGGTTCAGGTTCACGCGGCCTGAAATTTCCGGGTGCCTCCTTGAATTGCGCCTCTCGCAGGATGCCTCTCAGACGCAAGGTGGCACCGGTGCCAACTTTGTCTGGTTTGAGAGTGCCAAGTGGGTTCTGCAAACTGACACCCAGAACAGTGGCTTGTGAGTTTTGTTTCCCAGGGAAAAAGCCTGTACAATGGTTCAGGGTCCTGCGGCCTTAAATTGCCGGGTGCCTCCTGGAATTCCGCATCTCGCCAGATGTTTCCCAGACGCTAAGCAACACCAGTGCCAACTTGGTCTGGTTTAAGAGTGCCTAGTGGGTCCTGAAAACTGACACCCAGAACAGTGGCTTGTGAGTTTTGTTTCCCAGGGATAAAGCCTGTACAGGCCTGAGCCCTTAAATTGCCAAGTGACACCTTGAATTGCGCCTCTCGCAGGATGCCTCCCAGACGCAAGGTGGCACCAGTGCCAACTTGGTCTGGTTTAAGAGTGCCAAGTGGGTCCTGCAAACTGACGCCCAGAACAGTGGCTTGTGAGTTTTGTTTCCCAGGGAAAAAGCCTGTACAATGGTTCAGGTTCACGCGGCCTTAAATTGCGGGGTGCCTCCTGGAATTCCGCATCTCGCCAGATGTTTCCCAGGTGCTAAGCAACACCAGTTCCAACTTGGTCTGGTTTGAGAGTGCCAAGTGTGTCCTGCAAACTGACACCCAGAACAGTGGCTTGTGAGTTTTGTTTCCCAGGGAAAAAGCCTGTACAATGGTTCAGGGTCCTGCGGCCTAAAATTTCCGGATGCCTCCTGATATTCGGCGTCTTGCAAGATGCCTCCCAGACGCATGGTGGCACCAGTGCCAGCTTGGTCTGGTTTAAGAGTGCCAAGTGGGTCCTGGAAACTGACACCCAGAACAGTGGCTTCTGAATTTTGTTTTCCAGGGAAAAAGCCTGTAGAAGTGTTTTCGGTCCTGCGGCCATAAATTGCCAGGTGCCTCCTGGAATTCGGCCTCTCGCAGGATGCCTCCCAGACGCAAGGTGGCACCAGTGCCAACTTGGTCTGGTTTAAGAGTGCCAAGTGGGTCCTGGAAACTGACACCCAGAACAGTGGCTTGTGAGTTTTGTTTCCCAGGGAAAAAGCCTGTACAATGGTTCAGGGTCCTGAGGCCTTAAATTGCCGGGTGCCTCCTGGAATTCGGACTCTCGCAGGATGCCTCCCAGGCGCAACGTGACACCAGTGCCAACTTGGTCTGGTTTAAGAGTGCCAAGTGGGTCCTGGAAACTGACACCCAGAACAGTGGCTTGTGAGTTTTGTTTCCCAGGGAAAAAGCCTGTACAATGGTTCAGGGTCCTGCGGCCTTAAATTGCGGGGGGGCTCCTGGAATTCCGCATCTCGCCAATTGTTTCCCAGACGCTAAGCAACACCAGTGCCAACTTGGTCTGGTTTAAGAGTGCCAAGTCGGTCCTGAAAACTGACACCCAGAACAGTGGCTTGTGAGTTTTGTTTCCCAGGGAAAAATCCTGTACAATGGTTCAGGGGCCTGCGGCCTTAAATTGCCAGGTGCCCCCTGGAATTCCGCCTCTCGCAGGATGCCTCCCAGACGCAAGGTGGCACCAGTGCCAACTTGGTCTGGTTTGAGAGTGCCAAGTGGGTCCTGAAAACTGACACCCAGAACAGTGGCTTGTGAGTTTTGTTTCCCAGGGAAAAAGCCTGTACCATTGTTGAGGGACTTGCGGCCTTAAATTGCCGGGTGCCTCCTGGAATTCCGTCTCTCGCAGGATGCCTCCCAGACGCAAGGTGGCACTAGCGCAAAATTGGTCTGGTTTGAGAGTGCCAAGTGGGTCCTGAAAACTGACACCCAGAACAGTGGCTTGTGAGTTTTGTTTCCCAGGGAAAAAGCCTGTACAATGGTTCAGGGTCCTGCGGCCTTAAATTGCCGGGTGCCTCCTGGAATTCCGCATCTCATCAGGTGTTTCCCAGACGCTAAGCAACACCAGTGCCAACTTGGTCTTGTTTGAGAGTGGCAAGTGGGTCCTGCAAACTGACACCCAGAACAGTGGCTTGTGAGTTTTGTTTCCCAGGGAAAAAGCCTGTACAATGGTTCGGGTTCCTGCTGCCTTAAATAGCCGGGTGCCTCCTGGAATTCGGCGTCTTGCAAGATGCCTCCCAGACGCAAGGTGGCACCAGTGCCAACTTGGTCTTGTTTGAGAGTGGCAAGTGGGTCCTGCAAACTGACACCCAGAACAGTGGCTTCTGAATTTTGTTTTCCAGGGAAAAAGACTGTAGAATGGTTTTGGGTCCTGCGGCCTTAAATTGCCGGGTGCCTCCTGGAATTCCGCCTCTCGCAGGATGCCTCCCAGACGCAAGGTGGCACCAGTGCCAACTTGGTCTGGTTTAAGAGTGCCAAGTGGGTCCTGGAAACTGACACCCAGAACAGTGGCTTGTGAGTTTTGTTTCCCAGGGAAAAAGCCTGTACAATGGTTCAGGGTCCTGCGGCCTTAAATTGCCGGGTGCCTCCTGGAATTCCGCAACTCGCCAGGTGTTTCCCAGACACAAGGTGGCACCAGTGCCAACTTGGTCTTGTTTAAGAGTGCCAAGTGGGTCCTGCAAACTGAAACCCAGAACAGTGGCTTGTGAGTTTTGTTTCCCAGGGAAAAAGCCTGTACAATGGTTCAGGGTCCTGCGGCCTTAAATTGCCGGGTGCCTCCTGGAATTCCGCAACTCGCCAGGTGTTTCCCAGACGCTAAGCAACACCAGTGCCAACTTGGTCTGGTTTAAGAGTGCCAAGTGGGTCCTGGAAACTGACACCCAGAACAGTGGCTTGTGAGTTTTGTTTCCCAGGGAAAAAGCCTGTACAATGGTTCAGGTTCCTGCGGCCTTAAATTGCCGGGTGCCTCCTGGAATTCGGCGTCTTGCAAGATGCCTCCCAGACGCAAGGTGGCACCAGTGCCAACTTGGTCTTGTTTGAGAGTGGCAAGTGGGTCCTGCAAACTGACACCCAGAACAGTGGCTTCTGAATTTTGTTTTCCAGGGAAAAAGCCTGTACAATGGTTCAGGGTCCTGCGGCCTTAAATTGCCGGGTGCCTCCTGGAATTGCGCCTCTCGCAGGATGCCTCCCAGACACAAGGTGGCACCAGTGCCAACTTGGTCTGGTTTGAGAGTGCCAAGTGGGTCCTGCAAACTGACACCCAGAACAGTGGCTTGTGAGTTTTGTTTCCCAGGGAAAAAGCCTGTACAATGGTTCAGGTTCACGCGGCCTGAAATTTCCGGGTGCCTCCTTGAATTGCGCCTCTCGCAGGATGCCTCTCAGACGCAAGGTGGCACCGGTGCCAACTTTGTCTGGTTTGAGAGTGCCAAGTGGGTTCTGCAAACTGACACCCAGAACAGTGGCTTGTGAGTTTTGTTTCCCAGGGAAAAAGCCTGTACAATGGTTCAGGGTCCTGCGTCATTAAATTGCCGGGTGCCTCCTGGAATTCCGCATCTCGCCAGATGTTTCCCAGACGCTAAGCAACACCAGTGCCAACTTGGTCTGGTTTAAGAGTGCCTAGTGGGTCCTGAAAACTGACACCCAGAACAGTGGCTTGTGAGTTTTGCTTCCCAGGGATAAAGCCTGTACAGGCCTGAGCCCTTAAATTGCCAAGTGACACCTTGAATTGCGCCTCTCGCAGGATGCCTCCCAGACGCAAGGTGGCACCAGTGCCAACTTGGTCTGGTTTAAGAGTGCCAAGTGGGTCCTGCAAACTGACGCCCAGAACAGTGGCTTGTGAGTTTTGTTTCCCAGGGAAAAAGCCTGTACAATGGTTCAGGTTCACGCGGCCTTAAATTGCGGGGTGCCTCCTGGAATTCCGCATCTCGCCAGATGTTTCCCAGATGCTAAGCAACACCAGTTCCAACTTGGTCTGGTTTGAGAGTGGCAAGTGGGTCCTGCAAACTGACACCCAGAACAGTGGCTTCTGAATTTTGTTTTCCAGGGAAAAAGACTGTAGAATGGTTTTGGGTCCTGCGGCCTTAAATTGCAAGGTGCCTCCTGGAATTCCGGCTCTCGCAGGATGCCTCCCAGACGCAAGGTGGCACCAGTGCCAACTTGGTCTGGTTTAAGAGTGCCAAGTGGGTCCTGGAAACTGACACCCAGAACAGTGGCTTGTGAGTTTTGTTTCCCAGGGAAAAAGCCTGTACAATGGTTCAGGGTCCTGCGGCCTTAAATTGCCGGGTGCCTCCTGGAATTCCCCCTCTCGCAGGATGCCTCCCAGACGCAAGGTGGCACCAGTGCCAACTTTGTAGGGTTTAAGAGTGCCAAGTGGGTCCTGAAAACTGACACCCAGAACAGTGGCTTGTGAGTTTTGTTTCCCAGGGAAAAAGCCTGTACAATGGTTCAGGGTCCTGCGGCCTTAAATTGCCGGGTGCCTCCTGGAATTCCCCCTCTCACAGGATGCCTCCCAGACGCAAGGTGGCACCAGTGCCAACTTTGTAGGGTTTAAGAGTGCCAAGTGGGTCCTGAAAACTGACACCCAGAACAGTGGCTTGTGAGTTTTGTTTCCCAGGGAAAAAGCCTGTACAATGGTTCAGGGTCCTGCGGCCTTAAATTGCCGGGTGCCTCCTGGAATTCCGCAACTCGCCAGGTGTTTCCCAGACACAAGGTGGCACCAGTGCCAACTTGGTCTTGTTTAAGAGTGCCAAGTGGGTCCTGCAAACTGAAACCCAGAACAGTGGCTTGTGAGTTTTGTTTCCCAGGGAAAAAGCCTGTACAATGGTTCAGGGTTCTGCGGCCTTAAATTGCCGGGTGCCTCCTGGAATTCCGCAACTCGCCAGGTGTTTCCCAGACGCTAAGCAACACCAGTGCCAACTTGGTCTGGTTTAAGAGTGCCAAGTGGGTCCTGGAAACTGACACCCAGAACAGTGGCTTGTGAGTTTTGTTTCCCAGGGAAAAAGCCTGTACAATGGTTCAGGGTCCTGCGGCCTTAAATTGCCGGGTGCCTCCTGGAATTCGGCGTCTTGCAAGATGCCTCCCAGACGCAAGGTGGCACCAGTGCCAACTTGGTCTTGTTTGAGAGTGGCAAGTGGGTCCTGCAAACTGACACCCAGAACAGTGGCTTCTGAATTTTTTTTTCCAGGGAAAAAGCGTGTACAATGGTTCAGGGTCCTGCGGCCTTAAATTGCCGGGTGCCTCCTGGAATTGCGCCTCTCGCAGGATGCCTCACAGACGCAAGGTGGCACCAGTGCAACTTGGTCTGGTTTGAGAGTGCCAAGTGTGTCCTGCAAACAGACACCCAGAACAGTGGCTTGTGAGTTTTGTTTCCCAGGGAAAAAGCCTGTACAATGGTTCAGGTTCACGCGGCCTGAAATTTCCGGGTGCCTCCTTGAATTGCGCCTCTCGCAGGATGCCTCTCAGACGCAAGGTGGCACCGGTGCCAACTTTGTCTGGTTTGAGAGTGCCAAGTGGGTTCTGCAAACTGACACCCAGAACAGTGGCTTGTGAGTTTTGTTTCCCAGGGAAAAAGCCTGTACAATGGTTCAGGGTCCTGCGGCCTTAAATTGCCGGGTGCCTCCTGGAATTCCGCATCTCGCCAGATGTTTCCCAGACGCTAAGCAACACCAGTGCCAACTTGGTCTGGTTTAAGAGTGCCTAGTGGGTCCTGAAAACTGACACCCAGAACAGTGGCTTGTGAGTTTTGTTTCCCAGGGATAAAGCCTGTACAGGCCTGAGCCCTTAAATTGCCAAGTGACACCTTGAATTGCGCCTCTCGCAGGATGCCTCCCAGACGCAAGGTGGCACCAG
The DNA here is from genome assembly GCF_963513975.1 of Fringilla coelebs. Classification (NCBI taxonomy): domain Eukaryota; kingdom Metazoa; phylum Chordata; class Aves; order Passeriformes; family Fringillidae; genus Fringilla; species Fringilla coelebs. The sequence goes on along the minus strand of NW_028167279.1, from coordinate 185,706 downwards.
TGCCAACTTGGTCTGGTTTAAGAGTGCCAAGTGGGTCCTGCAAACTGACGCCCAGAACAGTGGCTTGTGAGTTTTGTTTCCCAGGGAAAAAGCCTGTACAATGGTTCAGGTTCACGCGGCCTTAAATTGCGGGGTGCCTCCTGGAATTCCGCATCTCGCCAGATGTTTCCCAGGTGCTAAGCAACACCAGTTCCAACTTGGTCTGGTTTGAGAGTGCCAAGTGTGTCCTGCAAACTGACACCCAGAACAGTGGCTTGTGAGTTTTGTTTCCCAGGGAAAAAGCCTGTACAATGGTTCAGGGTCCTGCGGCCTAAAATTTCCGGATGCCTCCTGATATTCGGCGTCTTGCAAGATGCCTCCCAGACGCATGGTGGCACCAGTGCCAGCTTGGTCTGGTTTAAGAGTGCCAAGTGGGTCCTGGAAACTGACACCCAGAACAGTGGCTTCTGAATTTTGTTTTCCAGGGAAAAAGCCTGTAGAAGTGTTTTCGGTCCTGCGGCCATAAATTGCCAGGTGCCTCCTGGAATTCGGCCTCTCGCAGGATGCCTCCCAGACGCAAGGTGGCACCAGTGCCAACTTGGTCTGGTTTAAGAGTGCCAAGCGGGTCCTGGAAACTGACACCCAGAACAGTGGCTTGTGAGTTTTGTTTCCCAGGGAAAAAGCCTGTACAATGGTTCAGGGTCCTGAGGCCTTAAATTGCCGGGTGCCTCCTGGAATTCGGACTCTCGCAGGATGCCTCCCAGGCGCAACGTGACACCAGTGCCAACTTGGTCTGGTTTAAGAGTGCCAAGTGGGTCCTGGAAACTGACACCCAGAACAGTGGCTTGTGAGTTTTGTTTCCCAGGGAAAAAGCCTGTACAATGGTTCAGGGTCCTGCGGCCTTAAATTGCGGGGGGGCTCCTGGAATTCCGCATCTCGCCAATTGTTTCCCAGACGCTAAGCAACACCAGTGCCAACTTGGTCTGGTTTAAGAGTGCCAAGTCGGTCCTGAAAACTGACACCCAGAACAGTGGCTTGTGAGTTTTGTTTCCCAGGGAAAAATCCTGTACAATGGTTCAGGGGCCTGCGGCCTTAAATTGCCAGGTGCCCCCTGGAATTCCGCCTCTCGCAGGATGCCTCCCAGACGCAAGGTGGCACCAGTGCCAACTTGGTCTGGTTTGAGAGTGCCAAGTGGGTCCTGAAAACTGACACCCAGAACAGTGGCTTGTGAGTTTTGTTTCCCAGGGAAAAAGCCTGTACCATTGTTGAGGGACTTGCGGCCTTAAATTGCCGGGTGCCTCCTGGAATTCCGTCTCTCGCAGGATGCCTCCCAGACGCAAGGTGGCACTAGTGCAAAATTGGTCTGGTTTGAGAGTGCCAAGTGGGTCCTGAAAACTGACACCCAGAACAGTGGCTTGTGAGTTTTGTTTCCCAGGGAAAAAGCCTGTACAATGGTTCAGGGTCCTGCGGCCTTAAATTGCCGGGTGCCTCCTGGAATTCCGCATCTCATCAGGTGTTTCCCAGACGCTAAGCAACACCAGTGCCAACTTGGTCTTGTTTGAGAGTGGCAAGTGGGTCCTGCAAACTGACACCCAGAACAGTGGCTTGTGAGTTTTGTTTCCCAGGGAAAAAGCCTGTACAATGGTTCGGGTTCCTGCTGCCTTAAATAGCCGGGTGCCTTCTGGAATTCGGCGTCTTGCAAGATGCCTCCCAGACGCAAGGTGGCACCAGTGCCAACTTGGTCTTGTTTGAGAGTGGCAAGTGGGTCCTGCAAACTGACACCCAGAACAGTGGCTTCTGAATTTTGTTTTCCAGGGAAAAAGACTGTAGAATGGTTTTGGGTCCTGCGGCCTTAAATTGCCGGGTGCCTCCTGGAATTCCGCAACTCGCCAGGTGTTTCCCAGACGCTAAGCAACACCAGTGCCAACTTGGTCTGGTTTAAGAGTGCCAAGTGGGTCCTGGAAACTGACACCCAGAACAGTGGCTTGTGAGTTTTGTTTCCCAGGGAAAAAGCCTGTACAATGGTTCAGGGTCCTGCGGCCTTAAATTGCCGGGTGCCTCCTGGAATTCGGCGTCTTGCAAGATGCCTCCCAGACGCAAGGTGGCACCAGTGCCAACTTGGTCTTGTTTGAGAGTGGCAAGTGGGTCCTGCAAACTGACACCCAGAACAGTGGCTTCTGAATTTTTTTTTCCAGGGAAAAAGCGTGTACAATGGTTCAGGGTCCTGCGGCCTTAAATTGCCGGGTGCCTCCTGGAATTGCGCCTCTCGCAGGATGCCTCACAGACGCAAGGTGGCACCAGTGCAACTTGGTCTGGTTTGAGAGTGCCAAGTGTGTCCTGCAAACAGACACCCAGAACAGTGGCTTGTGAGTTTTGTTTCCCAGGGAAAAAGCCTGTACAATGGTTCAGGTTCACGCGGCCTGAAATTTCCGGGTGCCTCCTTGAATTGCGCCTCTCGCAGGATGCCTCTCAGACGCAAGGTGGCACCGGTGCCAACTTTGTCTGGTTTGAGAGTGCCAAGTGGGTTCTGCAAACTGACACCCAGAACAGTGGCTTGTGAGTTTTGTTTCCCAGGGAAAAAGCCTGTACAATGGTTCAGGGTCCTGCGGCCTTAAATTGCCGGGTGCCTCCTGGAATTCCGCATCTCGCCAGATGTTTCCCAGACGCTAAGCAACACCAGTGCCAACTTGGTCTGGTTTAAGAGTGCCTAGTGGGTCCTGAAAACTGACACCCAGAACAGTGGCTTGTGAGTTTTGTTTCCCAGGGATAAAGCCTGTACAGGCCTGAGCCCTTAAATTGCCAAGTGACACCTTGAATTGCGCCTCTCGCAGGATGCCTCCCAGACGCAAGGTGGCACCAGTGCCAACTTGGTCTGGTTTAAGAGTGCCAAGTGGGTCCTGCAAACTGACGCCCAGAACAGTGGCTTGTGAGTTTTGTTTCCCAGGGAAAAAGCCTGTACAATGGTTCAGGTTCACGCGGCCTTAAATTGCGGGGTGCCTCCTGGAATTCCGCATCTCGCCAGATGTTTCCCAGGTGCTAAGCAACACCAGTTCCAACTTGGTCTGGTTTGAGAGTGCCAAGTGTGTCCTGCAAACTGACACCCAGAACAGTGGCTTGTGAGTTTTGTTTCCCAGGGAAAAAGCCTGTACAATGGTTCAGGGTCCTGCGGCCTAAAATTTCCGGATGCCTCCTGATATTCGGCGTCTTGCAAGATGCCTCCCAGACGCATGGTGGCACCAGTGCCAGCTTGGTCTGGTTTAAGAGTGCCAAGTGGGTCCTGGAAACTGACACCCAGAACAGTGGCTTCTGAATTTTGTTTTCCAGGGAAAAAGCCTGTAGAAGTGTTTTCGGTCCTGCGGCCATAAATTGCCAGGTGCCTCCTGGAATTCGGCCTCTCGCAGGATGCCTCCCAGACGCAAGGTGGCACCAGTGCCAACTTGGTCTGGTTTAAGAGTGCCAAGCGGGTCCTGGAAACTGACACCCAGAACAGTGGCTTGTGAGTTTTGTTTCCCAGGGAAAAAGCCTGTACAATGGTTCAGGGTCCTGAGGCCTTAAATTGCCGGGTGCCTCCTGGAATTCGGACTCTCGCAGGATGCCTCCCAGGCGCAACGTGACACCAGTGCCAACTTGGTCTGGTTTAAGAGTGCCAAGTGGGTCCTGGAAACTGACACCCAGAACAGTGGCTTGTGAGTTTTGTTTCCCAGGGAAAAAGCCTGTACAATGGTTCAGGGTCCTGCGGCCTTAAATTGCGGGGGGGCTCCTGGAATTCCGCATCTCGCCAATTGTTTCCCAGACGCTAAGCAACACCAGTGCCAACTTGGTCTGGTTTAAGAGTGCCAAGTCGGTCCTGAAAACTGACACCCAGAACAGTGGCTTGTGAGTTTTGTTTCCCAGGGAAAAATCCTGTACAATGGTTCAAGGGCCTGCGGCCTTAAATTGCCAGGTGCCCCCTGGAATTCCGCCTCTCGCAGGATGCCTCCCAGACGCAAGGTGGCACCAGTGCCAACTTGGTCTGGTTTGAGAGTGCCAAGTGGGTCCTGAAAACTGACACCCAGAACAGTGGCTTGTGAGTTTTGTTTCCCAGGGAAAAAGCCTGTACCATTGTTGAGGGACTTGCGGCCTTAAATTGCCGGGTGCCTCCTGGAATTCCGTCTCTCGCAGGATGCCTCCCAGACGCAAGGTGGCACTAGTGCAAAATTGGTCTGGTTTGAGAGTGCCAAGTGGGTCCTGAAAACTGACACCCAGAACAGTGGCTTGTGAGTTTTGTTTCCCAGGGAAAAAGCCTGTACAATGGTTCAGGGTCCTGCGGCCTTAAATTGCCGGGTGCCTCCTGGAATTCCGCATCTCATCAGGTGTTTCCCAGACGCTAAGCAACACCAGTGCCAACTTGGTCTTGTTTGAGAGTGGCAAGTGGGTCCTGCAAACTGACACCCAGAACAGTGGCTTGTGAGTTTTGTTTCCCAGGGAAAAAGCCTGTACAATGGTTCGGGTTCCTGCTGCCTTAAATAGCCGGGTGCCTTCTGGAATTCGGCGTCTTGCAAGATGCCTCCCAGACGCAAGGTGGCACCAGTGCCAACTTGGTCTTGTTTGAGAGTGGCAAGTGGGTCCTGCAAACTGACACCCAGAACAGTGGCTTCTGAATTTTGTTTTCCAGGGAAAAAGACTGTAGAATGGTTTTGGGTCCTGCGGCCTTAAATTGCCGGGTGCCTCCTGGAATTCCGCCTCTCGCAGGATGCCTCCCAGACGCAAGGTGGCACCAGTGCCAACTTGGTCTGGTTTAAGAGTGCCAAGTGGGTCCTGGAAACTGACACCCAGAACAGTGGCTTGTGAGTTTTGTTTCCCAGGGAAAAAGCCTGTACAATGGTTCAGGGTCCTGCGGCCTTAAATTGCCGGGTGCCTCCTGGAATTCCGCAACTCGCCAGGTGTTTCCCAGACACAAGGTGGCACCAGTGCCAACTTGGTCTTGTTTAAGAGTGCCAAGTGGGTCCTGCAAACTGAAACCCAGAACAGTGGCTTGTGAGTTTTGTTTCCCAGGGAAAAAGCCTGTACAATGGTTCAGGGTCCTGCGGCCTTAAATTGCCGGGTGCCTCCTGGAATTCCGCAACTCGCCAGGTGTTTCCCAGACGCTAAGCAACACCAGTGCCAACTTGGTCTGGTTTAAGAGTGCCAAGTGGGTCCTGGAAACTGACACCCAGAACAGTGGCTTGTGAGTTTTGTTTCCCAGGGAAAAAGCCTGTACAATGGTTCAGGTTCCTGCGGCCTTAAATTGCCGGGTGCCTCCTGGAATTCGGCGTCTTGCAAGATGCCTCCCAGACGCAAGGTGGCACCAGTGCCAACTTGGTCTTGTTTGAGAGTGGCAAGTGGGTCCTGCAAACTGACACCCAGAACAGTGGCTTCTGAATTTTGTTTTCCAGGGAAAAAGCCTGTACAATGGTTCAGGGTCCTGCGGCCTTAAATTGCCGGGTGCCTCCTGGAATTGCGCCTCTCGCAGGATGCCTCCCGGACACAAGGTGGCACCAGTGCCAACTTGGTCTGGTTTGAGAGTGCCAAGTGGGTCCTGCAAACTGACACCCAGAACAGTGGCTTGTGAGTTTTGTTTCCCAGGGAAAAAGCCTGTACAATGGTTCAGGTTCACGCGGCCTGAAATTTCCGGGTGCCTCCTTGAATTGCGCCTCTCGCAGGATGCCTCTCAGACGCAAGGTGGCACCGGTGCCAACTTTGTCTGGTTTGAGAGTGCCAAGTGGGTTCTGCAAACTGACACCCAGAACAGTGGCTTGTGAGTTTTGTTTCCCAGGGAAAAAGCCTGTACAATGGTTCAGGGTCCTGCGTCATTAAATTGCCGGGTGCCTCCTGGAATTCCGCATCTCGCCAGATGTTTCCCAGACGCTAAGCAACACCAGTGCCAACTTGGTCTGGTTTAAGAGTGCCTAGTGGGTCCTGAAAACTGACACCCAGAACAGTGGCTTGTGAGTTTTGCTTCCCAGGGATAAAGCCTGTACAGGCCTGAGCCCTTAAATTGCCAAGTGACACCTTGAATTGCGCCTCTCGCAGGATGCCTCCCAGACGCAAGGTGGCACCAGTGCCAACTTGGTCTGGTTTAAGAGTGCCAAGTGGGTCCTGCAAACTGACGCCCAGAACAGTGGCTTGTGAGTTTTGTTTCCCAGGGAAAAAGCCTGTACAATGGTTCAGGTTCACGCGGCCTTAAATTGCGGGGTGCCTCCTGGAATTCCGCATCTCGCCAGATGTTTCCCAGATGCTAAGCAACACCAGTTCCAACTTGGTCTGGTTTGAGAGTGGCAAGTGGGTCCTGCAAACTGACACCCAGAACAGTGGCTTCTGAATTTTGTTTTCCAGGGAAAAAGACTGTAGAATGGTTTTGGGTCCTGCGGCCTTAAATTGCAAGGTGCCTCCTGGAATTCCGGCTCTCGCAGGATGCCTCCCAGACGCAAGGTGGCACCAGTGCCAACTTGGTCTGGTTTAAGAGTGCCAAGTGGGTCCTGGAAACTGACACCCAGAACAGTGGCTTGTGAGTTTTGTTTCCCAGGGAAAAAGCCTGTACAATGGTTCAGGGTCCTGCGGCCTTAAATTGCCGGGTGCCTCCTGGAATTCCCCCTCTCGCAGGATGCCTCCCAGACGCAAGGTGGCACCAGTGCCAACTTGGTCTGGTTTAAGAGTGCCTAGTGGGTCCTGAAAACTGACACCCAGAACAGTGGCTTGTGAGTTTTGTTTCCCAGGGAAAAAGCCTGTACAATGGTTCAGGGTCCTGCGGCCTTAAATTGCCGGGTGCCTCCTGGAATTCCGCAACTCGCCAGGTGTTTCCCAGACACAAGGTGGCACCAGTGCCAACTTGGTCTTGTTTAAGAGTGCCAAGTGGGTCCTGGAAACTGACACCCAGAACAGTGGCTTGTGAGTTTTGTTTCCCAGGGAAAAAGCCTGTACAATGGTTCAGGGTCCTGCGGCCTTAAATTGCCGGGTGCCTCCTGGAATTCGGCATCTTGCAAGATGCCTCCCAGACGCAAGGTGGCACCAGTGCCAACTTGGTCTTGTTTGAGAGTGGCAAGTGGGTCCTGCAAACTGACACCCAGAACAGTGGCTTCTGAATTTTGTTTTCCAGGGAAAAAGCCTGTACAATGGTTCAGGGTCCTGCGGCCTTAAATTGCCGGGTGCCTCCTGGAATTGCGCCTCTCGCAGGATGCCTCCCAGACGCAAGGTGGCACCAGTGCAACTTGGTCTGGTTTGAGAGTGCCAAGTGTGTCCTGCAAACTGACACCCAGAACAGTGGCTTGTGAGTTTTGTTTCCCAGGGAAAAAGCCTGTACAATGGTTCAGGTTCACGCGGCCTGAAATTTCCGGGTGCCTCCTTGAATTGCGCCTCTCGCAGGATGCCTCTCAGACGCAAGGTGGCACCGGTGCCAACTTTGTCTGGTTTGAGAGTGCCAAGTGGGTTCTGCAAACTGACACCCAGAACAGTGGCTTGTGAGTTTTGTTTCCCAGGGAAAAAGCCTGTACAATGGTTCAGGGTCCTGCGTCATTAAATTGCCGGGTGCCTCCTGGAATTCCGCATCTCGCCAGATGTTTCCCAGACGCTAAGCAACACCAGTGCCAACTTGGTCTGGTTTAAGAGTGCCTAGTGGGTCCTGAAAACTGACACCCAGAACAGTGGCTTGTGAGTTTTGTTTCCCAGGGATAAAGCCTGTACAGGCCTGAGCCCTTAAATTGCCAAGTGACACCTTGAATTGCGCCTCTCGCAGGATGCCTCCCAGACGCAAGGTGGCACCAGTGCCAACTTGGTCTGGTTTAAGAGTGCCAAGTGGGTCCTGGAAACTGACACCCAGAACAGTGGCTTGTGAGTTTTGTTTCCCAGGGAAAAAGCCTGTACAATGGTTCAGGGTCCTGCGGCCTTAAATTGCCGGGTGCCTCCTGGAATTCCCCCTCTCACAGGATGCCTCCCAGACGCAAGGTGGCACCAGTGCCAACTTTGTAGGGTTTAAGAGTGCCAAGTGGGTCCTGAAAACTGACACCCAGAACAGTGGCTTGTGAGTTTTGTTTCCCAGGGAAAAAGCCTGTACAATGGTTCAGGGTCCTGCGGCCTTAAATTGCCGGGTGCCTCCTGGAATTCCGCAACTCGCCAGGTGTTTCCCAGACACAAGGTGGCACCAGTGCCAACTTGGTCTTGTTTAAGAGTGCCAAGTGGGTCCTGCAAACTGAAACCCAGAACAGTGGCTTGTGAGTTTTGTTTCCCAGGGAAAAAGCCTGTACAATGGTTCAGGGTCCTGCGGCCTTAAATTGCCGGGTGCCTCCTGGAATTCCGCAACTCGCCAGGTGTTTCCCAGACGCTAACCAACACCAGTGCCAACTTGGTCTGGTTTAAGAGTGCCAAGTGGGTCCTGGAAACTGACACCCAGAACAGTGGCTTGTGAGTTTTGTTTCCCAGGGAAAAAGCCTGTACAATGGTTCAGGGTCCTGCGGCCTTAAATTGCCAGGTGCCTCCTGGAATTCGGCGTCTTGCAAGATGCCTCCCAGACGCAAGGTGACACCAGTGCAACTTGGTCTGGTTTGAGAGTGCCAAGTGTGTCCTGCAAACTGACACCCAGAACAGTGGCTTGTGAGTTTTGTTTCCCAGGGAAAAAGCCTGTACAATGGTTCAGGTTCACGCGGCCTGAAATTTCCGGGTGCCTCCTTGAATTGCGCCTCTCGCAGGATGCCTCTCAGACGCAAGGTGGCACCGGTGCCAACTTTGTCTGGTTTGAGAGTGCCAAGTGGGTTCTGCAAACTGACACCCAGAACAGTGGCTTGTGAGTTTTGTTTCCCAGGGAAAAAGCCTGTACAATGGTTCAGGGTCCTGCGTCATTAAATTGCCGGGTGCCTCCTGGAATTCCGCATCTCGCCAGATGTTTCCCAGACGCTAAGCAACACCAGTGCCAACTTGGTCTGGTTTAAGAGTGCCTAGTGGGTCCTGAAAACTGACACCCAGAACAGTGGCTTGTGAGTTTTGTTTCCCAGGGATAAAGCCTGTACAGGCCTGAGCCCTTAAATTGCCAAGTGACACCTTGAATTGCGCCTCTCGCAGGATGCCTCCCAGACGCAAGGTGGCACCAGCGCCAACTTGGTCTGGTTTAAGAGTGCCAAGTGGGTCCTGCAAACTGACGCCCAGAACAGTGGCTTGTGAGTTTTGTTTCCCAGGGAAAAAGCCTGTACAATGGTTCAGGTTCACGCGGCCTTAAATTGCGGGGTGCCTCCTGGAATTCCGCATCTCGCCAGATGTTTCCCAGATGCTAAGCAACACCAGTTCCAACTTGGTCTGGTTTGAGACTGCCAAGTGTGTCCTGCAAACTGACACCCAGAACAGTGGCTTGTGAGTTTTGTTTCCCAGGGAAAAAGCCTGTACAATGGTTCAGGGTCCTGCGGCCTAAAATTTCCGGATGCCTCCTGATATTCGGCGTCTTGCAAGATGCCTCCCAGACGCATGGTGGCACCAGTGCCAGCTTGGTCTGGTTTAAGAGTGCCAAGTGGGTCCTGGAAACTGACACGCAGAACAGTGGCTTCTGAATTTTGTTTTCCAGGGAAAAAGCCTGTAGAAGTGTTTTCGGTCCTGCGGCCATAAATTGCAAGGTGCCTCCTGGAATTCGGCCTCTAGCAGGATGCCTCCCAGACGCAAGGTGGCACCAGTGCCAACTTGGTCTGGTTTAAGAGTGCCAAGTGGGTATTGCAAACTGACACCCAGAACAGTGGCTTGTGAGTTTTGTTTCCCAGGGAAAAAGCCTGTACAATGGTTCAGGGTCCTGAGGCCTTAAATTGCCGGGTGCCTCCTGGAATTGCGCCTCTCGCAGGATGCCTCCCAGACGCAAGGTGGCACTAGTGCAAAATTGGTCTGCTTTGAGAGTGTCAAGTGGGTCCTGAAAACTGACACCCAGAACAGTGGCTTGTGAGTTTTGTTTCCCAGGGAAAAAGCCTGTACAATGGTTCAGGGTCCTGCGGCCTTAAATTGCCGGGTGCCTCCTGGAATTCCGCGTCTCACCAGGTGTTTCCCAGACGCTAAGCAACACCAGTGCCAACTTGGTCTGGTTTAAGAGTGCCAAGTGGGTCCTGCAAACTGACACCCAGAACAGTGGCTTGTGAGTTTTGTTTCCCAGGGAAAAAGCCTGTACAATGGTTCAGGTTCCTGCGGCCTTAAATTGCCGGGTGCCTTCTGGAATTCGGCGTCTTGCAAGATGCCTCCCAGACGCAAGGTGGCACCAGTGCCAACTTGGTCTTGTTTGAGAGTGGCAAGTGGGTCCTGCAAACTGACATCCAGAACAGTGGCTTCTGAATTTTGTTTTCCAGGGAAAAAGACTGTAGAATGGTTTTGGGTCCTGCGGCCTTAAATTGCCGGGTGCCTCCTGGAATTCGGCCTCTCGCAGGATGCCTCCCAGACGCAAGGTGGCACCAGTGCCAACTTGGTCTGGTTTAAGAGTGCCAAGTGGGTCCTGCAAACTGACACCCAGAACAGTGGCTTGTGAGTTTTGTTTCCCAGGGAAAAAGCCTGTACAATGGTTCAGGGTCCTGCGGCCTTAAATTGCCGGGTGCCTCCTGGAATTCGGCCTCTTGCAGGATGCCTCCCAGACGCAAGGTGGCACCAGTGCCAACTTTGTTGGGTTTAAGAGTGCCAAGTGGGTCCTGAAAACTGACACCCAGAACAGTGGCTTGTGAGTTTTGTTTCCCAGGGAAAAAGCCTGTAGAATTGTTCAGGGGCCTGTGGCCTTAAATTGCTGGGTGCCTTTTGGAATTCGGCCTCTCGCAGGATGCCTCCCAGACGCAAGGTGGCACCAGTGCCAACTTGGTCTGGTTTGAGAGTTCCAGGTGCCTCCTTGAAACTGACACCCAGAACAATGGCTTCTGAATTTTTTTTTCCAGGGAAAAAGCCTGTCGAATGGTTTTGGGTCCTGCGACCCTAAATTGCCGGGTGCCTCCTGGAATTCCGCCTCTCGCAGGATGCCTCCCAGACGCAAGGTGGCACCAGTGCCAACTTGGTCTGCTTTGAGAGTGCCAAGTGGGTCCTGCAAACTGACGCCCAGAACAGTGCCTTGTGAGTTTTGTTTCCCAGGGAAAAAGCCTGTACAATGGTTCAGGGTTCTGCGGCGTTAAATTGCCGGGTGCCTCCTGGAATTCGGCAACTCGCCAGGTCTTTCCCAGACGCTAAGCAACACCAGTGCCAACTTGGTCTGGTTTAAGAGTGCCAAGTGGGTCCTGAAAACTGACACCCAGAACAGTGGCTTGTGAGTTTTGTTTCCCAGGGAAAAAGCCTGTACAATGGTTCAGGTTCCTGCGGCCTTAAATTGCCGGGTGCCTCCTGGAATTCGGCGTCTTGCAAGATGCCTCCCAGACGCAAGGTGGCACCAGTGCCAACTTGGTCTTCTTTAAGAGTGCTAAGTGGGTCCTGAAAACTGACACCCAGAACAGTGGCTTCTGAATTTTGTTTTCCAGGGAAAAAGCCTGTACAATGGTTCAGGGTCCTGCGGCCTTAAATTGCAGGGGGCCTCCTGGAATTCCGCCTCTCGCAGGATGCCTCCCAGACGCAAGGTGGCACCAGTGCCAACTTGGTCTGGTTTAAGAGTGCCAAGTGGGTCCTGGAAACTGACACCCAGAACAGTGGCTTGTGAGTTTTGTTTCCCAGGGAAAAAGCCTGTACAATGGTTCAGGGTCCTGCGGCCTTAAATTGCCGGGTGCCTCCTGGAATTCCCCCTCTCGCAGGATGCCTCCCAGACGCAAGGTGGCACCAGTGCCAACTTTGTAGGGTTTAAGAGTGCCAAGTGGGTCCTGAAAACTGACACCCAGAACAGTGGCTTGTGAGTTTTGTTTCCCAGGGAAAAAGCCTGTACAATGGTTCAGGGTCCTGCGGCCTTAAATTGCCGGGTGCCTCCTGGAATTCCGCATCTCACCAGGTGTTTCCCAGACACAAGGTGGCACCAGTGCCAACTTGGTCTTGTTTAAGAGTGCCAAGTGGGTCCTGCAAACTGACACCCAGAACAGTGGCTTGTGAGTTTTGTTTCCCAGGGAAAAAGCCTGTACAATGGTTCAGGGTCCTGCGGCCTTAAATTGCCGGGTGCCTCCTGGAATTCCGCAACTCGCCAGGTGTTTCCCAGACGCTAAGCAACACCAGTGCCAACTTGGTCTGGTTTAAGAGTGCCAAGTGGGTCCTGGAAACTGACACCCAGAACAGTGGCTTGTGAGTTTTGTTTCCCAGGGAAAAAGCCTGTACAATGGTTCAGGGTCCTGCGGCCTTAAATTGCCGGGTGCCTCCTGGAATTCGGCGTCTTGCAAGATGCCTCCCAGACGCAAGGTGTCACCAGTGCAAACTTGGTCTTGTTTGAGAGTGCCAAGTGGGTCCTGCAAACTGACACCCAGAACAGTGGCTTCTTAATTTTGTTTTCCAGGGAAAAAGCCTGTAGAATGGTTTTGGGTCCTGCGGCCTTAAATTGCCGGGTGCCTCCTGGAATTCCGCCTCTCACAGGATGCCTCCCAGACGCAAGGTGGCACCAGTGCCAACTTGGTCTGGTTTGAGAGTGCCAAGTGTGTCCTGCAAACTGACACCCAGAACAGTGGCTTGTGACTTTTGTTTCCCAGGGAAAAAGCCTGTACAATGGTTCAGGGTCCTGCGGCCTTAAATTGCCGGGTGCCTCCTGGAATTCGGCCTCTCGCAGGATGCCTCCCAGACGCAAGGTGGCACCAGTGCCAACTTTGTAGGGTTTAAGAGTGCCAAGTGGGTCCTGAAAACTGACACCCAGAACAGTGGCTTGTGAGTTTTGTTTCCCAGGGAAAAAGCCTGTAGAATTGTTAAGGGGCCTGAGGCCTTAAATTGCTGGGTGCCTTTTGGAATTCGGCCTCTCGCAGGATGCCTCCCAGACACAAGGTGGCACCAGTGCCAACTTGGTCTAGTTTAAGAGAGCCAAGTGGGTCCTGAAAACTGACACCCAGAACAGTGGCTTGTGAGTTTTGTTTCCCAGGGAAAAAGCCTGTACAATGGTTCAGGGTCCTGCGGCCTTAAATTGCCGGGTGCCTCCTGGAATTGCGCCTCTCGCAGGATGCCTCCCAGACGCAAGGTGGCACCTATGCCATTTTGGTCTGCTTTGAGAGTGTCAAGTGGGTCCTGAAAACTGACACCCAGAACAGTGGCTTGTGAGTTTTGTTGCCCAGGGAAAAAGCCTGTAGAATCGTTTTGGGTCCTGCGGCCTTAAATTGCCGAGTGCCACCTGGAATTGCGCCTCTCGCAGGATGCCTCCCAGACGCAAGGTGGCACCCGTTCCAACTTGGTCTGGTTTAAGAGTGCCAAGTGGGTCCTGGAAACTGACACCCAGAACAGTGGCATGTGAGTTTGGTTTCCCAGGGAAAAATCCTGTACAATGGTTCAGGGGCCTGCGGCCTTAAATTGCCGGGTGCCCCCTGGAATTCCGCCTCTCGCAGGATGCCTCTCAGACGCAAGGTGGCACCAGTGCCAACTTGGTATGGTTTGAGAGTGCCAAGTGGGTCCTGAAAACTGACACCCAGAACAGTGGCTTGTGAGTTTTGTTTCCCAGGGAAAAAGCCTGTACCATGGTTGAGGGTCCTGCGGCCTTAAATTGCCAGGTGCCTCCTGGAATTCGGCCTCTCGCAGGATGCCTCCCAGACGCAAGGTGGCACTTGTGCAAAACTGGTCTGCTTTGAGAGTGTCAAGTGGGTCCTGAAAACTGACACCCAGAACAGTGGCTTGTGAGTTTTGTTTCCCAGGGAAAAAGCCTGTACAATGGTTCAGGGTCCTGCGGCCTTAAATTGCCGGGTGCCTCCTGGAATTCCGCGTCTCACCAGGTGTTTCCCAGACGCTAAGCAACACCAGTGCCAACTTGGTCTGGTTTAAGAGTGCCAAGTGGGTCCTGCAAACTGACACCCAGAACAGTGGCTTGTGAGTTTTGTTTCCCAGGGAAAAAGCCTGTACAATGGTTCAGGTTCTTGCGGCCTTAAATTGCCGGGTGCCTTCTGGAATTCGGCGTCTTGCAAGATGCCTCCCAGACGCAAGGTGGCACCAGTGCCAACTTGGTCTTGTTTGAGAGTGGCAAGTGGGTCCTGCAAACTGACACCCAGAACAGTGGCTTCTGAATTTTGTTTTCCAGGGAAAAAGACTGTAGAATGGTTTTGGGTCCTGCGGCCTTAAATTGCCGGGTGCCTCCTGGAATTCGGCCTCTCGCAGGATGCCTCCCAGACGCAAGGTGGCACCAGTGCCAACTTGGTCTGGTTTAAGAGTGCCAAGTGGGTCCTGAAAACTGACACCCAGAACAGTGGCTTGTGAGTTTTGTTTCCCAGGGAAAAAGCCTGTACAATGGTTCAGGGTCCTGCGGCCTTAAATTGCCGGGTGCCTCCTGGAATTCGGCCTCTCGCAGGATGCCTCCCAGACGCAAGGTGGCACCAGTGCCAACTTTGTAGGGTTTAAGAGTGCCAAGTGGGTCCTGAAAACTGACACCCAGAACAGTGGCTTGTGAGTTTTGTTTCCCAGGGAAAAAGCCTGTAGAATTGTTCAGGGGCCTGAGGCCTTAAATTGCTGGGTGCCTTTTGGAATTCGGCCTCTCGCAGGATGCCTCCCAGGCACAAGGTGGCACCAGTGCCAACTTGGTCTTGTTTAAGAGTGCCAAGTGGGTCCTGAAAACTGACACCCAGAACAGTGGCTTGTGAGTTTTGTTTCCCAGGGAAAAAGCCTGTACAATGGTTCAGGGTCCTGCGGCCTTAAATTGCCGGGTGCCTCCTGGAATTCCGCAACTCGCCAGGTGTTTCCCAAACGCTAAGCAACACCAGTGCCAACTTGGTCTGGTTTAAGAGTGCCAAGTGGGTCCTGGAAACTGACACCCAGAACAGTGGCTTGTGAGTTTTGTTTCCCAGGGAAAAAGCCTGTACAATGGTTCAGGTTCCTGCGGCCTTAAATTGCCGAGTGCCACCTGGAATTGCGCCTCTCGCAGGATGCCTCCCAGACGCAAGGTGGCACCAGTGCCAACTTGGTCTGGTTTGAGAGTGCCAGGTGCCTCCTTGAAACTGACACCCAGAACAATGGCTTCTGAATTTTTTTTTCCAGGGAAAAAACCTGTCAAATGGTTTTGGGTCCTGCGACCTTAAATTGCCGGGTGCCTCCTGGAATTGCGCCTCTCGCAGGATGCCTCCCAGACGCAAGGTGGCACCAGTGCCAACTTGGTCTGCTTTGAGAGTGCCAAGTGGGTCCTGTAAACTGACGCCCAGAACAGTGGCTTGTGAGTTTTGTTTCCCAGGGAAAAAGCCTGTACAATGGTTCAGGGTCCTGCGGCCTTAAATTGCAGGGGGCCTCCTGGAATTCCGCCTCTCGCAGGATGCCTCCCAGACGCAAGGTGGCACCAGTGCCAACTTGGTCTGGTTTAAGAGTGCCAAGTGGGTCCTGGAAACTGACACCCAGAACAGTGGCTTGTGAGTTTTGTTTCCCAGGGAAAAAGCCTGTACAATGGTTCAGGGTCCTGCGGCCTTAAATTGCCGGGTGCCTCCTGGAATTCCCCCTCTCGCAGGATGCCTCCCAGACGCAAGGTGGCACCAGTGCCAACTTTGTAGGGTTTAAGAGTGCCAAGTGGGTCCTGAAAACTGACACCCAGAACAGTGGCTTGTGAGTTTTGTTTCCCAGGGAAAAAGCCTGTACAATGGTTCAGGGTCCTGCGGCCTTAAATTGCCGGGTGCCTCCTGGAATTCCGCATCTCACCAGGTGTTTCCCAGACGCAAGGTGGCACCAGTGCCAACTTGGTCTTGTTTAAGAGTGCCAAGTGGGTCCTGCAAACTGACACCCAGAACAGTGGCTTGTGAGTTTTGTTTCCCAGGGAAAAAGCCTGTACAATGGTTCAGGGTCCTGCGGCCTTAAATTGCCGGGTGCCTCCTGGAATTCCGCAACTCGCCAGGTGTTTCCCAGACGCTAAGCAACACCAGTGCCAACTTGGTCTGGTTTAAGAGTGCCAAGTGGGTCCTGGAAACTGACACCCAGAACAGTGGCTTGTGAGTTTTGTTTCCCAGGGAAAAAGCCTGTACAATGGTTCAGGGTCCTGCGGCCTTAAATTGCCGGGTGCCTCCTGGAATTCGGCGTCTTGCAAGATGCCTCCCAGACGCAAGGTGTCACCAGTGCAAACTTGGTCTTGTTTGAGAGTGGCAAGTGGGTCCTGCAAACTGACACCCAGAACAGTGGCTTCTGAATTTTGTTTTCCAGGGAAAAAGCCTGTAGAATGGTTTTGGGTCCTGCGGCCTTAAATTGCCGGGTGCCTCCTGGAATTCCGCCTCTCACAGGATGCCTCCCAGACGCAAGGTGGCACCAGTGCCAACTTGGTCTGGTTTGAGAGTGCCAAGTGTGTCCTGCAAACTGACACCCAGAACAGTGGCTTGTGACTTTTGTTTCCCAGGGAAAAAGCCTGTACAATGGTTCAGGGTCCTGCGGCCTTAAATTGCCGGGTGCCTCCTGGAATTCGGCCTCTCGCAGGATGCCTCCCAGACGCAAGGTGGCACCAGTGCCAACTTTGTAGGGTTTAAGAGTGCCAAGTGGGTCCTGAAAACTGACACCCAGAACAGTGGCTTGTGAGTTTTGTTTCCCAGGGAAAAAGCCTGTAGAATTGTTAAGGGGCCTGAGGCCTTAAATTGCTGGGTGCCTTTTGGAATTCGGCCTCTCGCAGGATGCCTCCCAGACACAAGGTGGCACCAGTGCCAACTTGGTCTAGTTTAAGAGAGCCAAGTGGGTCCTGAAAACTGACACCCAGAACAGTGGCTTGTGAGTTTTGTTTCCCAGGGAAAAAGCCTGTACAATGGTTCAGGGTCCTGCGGCCTTAAATTGCCGGGTGCCTCCTGGAATTGCGCCTCTCGCAGGATGCCTCCCAGACGCAAGGTGGCACCTATGCCATTTTGGTCTGCTTTGAGAGTGTCAAGTGGGTCCTGAAAACTGACACCCAGAACAGTGGCTTGTGAGTTTTGTTGCCCAGGGAAAAAGCCTGTAGAATGGTTTTGGGTCCTGCGGCCTTAAATTGCCGAGTGCCACCTGGAATTGCGCCTCTCGCAGGATGCCTCCCAGACGCAAGGTGGCACCCGTTCCAACTTGGTCTGGTTTAAGAGTGCCAAGTGGGTCCTGGAAACTGACACCCAGAACAGTGGCATGTGAGTTTGGTTTCCCAGGGAAAAATCCTGTACAATGGTTCAGGGGCCTGCGGCCTTAAATTGCCGGGTGCCCCCTGGAATTCCGCCTCTCGCAGGATGCCTCTCAGACGCAAGGTGGCACCAGTGCCAACTTGGTATGGTTTGAGAGTGCCAAGTGGGTCCTGAAAACTGACACCCAGAACAGTGGCTTGTGAGTTTTGTTTCCCAGGGAAAAAGCCTGTACAATGGTTGAGGGTCCTGCGGCCTTAAATTGCCAGGTGCCTCCTGGAATTCGGCCTCTCGCAGGATGCCTCCCAGACGCAAGGTGGCACTTGTGCAAAACTGGTCTGCTTTGAGAGTGTCAAGTGGGTCCTGAAAACTGACACCCAGAACAGTGGCTTGTGAGTTTTGTTTCCCAGGGAAAAAGCCTGTACAATGGTTCAGGGTCCTGCGGCCTTAAATTGCCGGGTGCCTCCTGGAATTGCGCCTCTCGCAGGAAGCCTCCCAGACGCAAGGTGGCACCAGTGCCAACTTGGTCTGCTTTGAGAGTGTCAAGTGGGTCCTGAAAACTGACGCCCAGAACAGTGGCTTGTGAGTTTTGTTGCCCAGGGAAAAAGCCTGTAGAATGGTTCAGGGTCCTGCGGCCTTAAATTGCCGAGTGCCACCTGGAATTGCGCCTCTCGCAGGATGCCTCCCAGACGCAAGGTGGCACCAGTGCCAACTTGGTCTGGTTTGAGAGTGCCAGGTGCCTCCTTGAAACTGACACCCAGAACAATGGCTTCTGAATTTTTTTTTCCAGGGAAAAAGCCTGTCGAAGGGTTTTGGGTCCTGCGACCTTAAATTGCCGGGTGCCTCCTGGAATTCCCCCTCTCGCAGGATGCCTCCCAGACGCAAGGTGGCACCAGTGCCAACTTTGTAGGGTTTAAGAGTGCCAAGTGGGTCCTGAAAACTGACACCCAGAACAGTGGCTTGTGAGTTTTGTTTCCCAGGGAAAAAGCCTGTACAATGGTTCAGGGTCCTGCGGCCTTAAATTGCCGGGTGCCTCCTGGAATTCCGCATCTCACCAGGTGTTTCCCAGACACAAGGTGGCACCAGTGCCAACTTGGTCTTGTTTAAGAGTGCCAAGTGGGTCCTGCAAACTGACACCCAGAACAGTGGCTTGTGAGTTTTGTTTCCCAGGGAAAAAGCCTGTACAATGGTTCAGGGTCCTGCGGCCTTAAATTGCCGGGTGCCTCCTGGAATTCCGCAACTCGCCAGGTGTTTCCCAAACGCTAAGCAACACCAGTGCCAACTTGGTCTGGTTTAAGAGTGCCAAGTGGGTCCTGGAAACTGACACCCAGAACAGTGGCTTGTGAGTTTTGTTTCCCAGGGAAAAAGCCTGTACAATGGTTCAGGTTCCTGCGGCCTTAAATTGCCGAGTGCCACCTGGAATTGCGCCTCTCGCAGGATGCCTCCCAGACGCAAGGTGGCACCAGTGCCAACTTGGTCTGGTTTGAGAGTGCCAGGTGCCTCCTTGAAACTGACACCCAGAACAATGGCTTCTGAATTTTTTTTTCCAGGGAAAAAACCTGTCAAATGGTTTTGGGTCCTGCGACCTTAAATTGCCGGGTGCCTCCTGGAATTGCGCCTCTCGCAGGATGCCTCCCAGACGCAAGGTGGCACCAGTGCCAACTTGGTCTGCTTTGAGAGTGCCAAGTGGGTCCTGTAAACTGACGCCCAGAACAGTGGCTTGTGAGTTTTGTTTCCCAGGGAAAAAGCCTGTACAATGGTTCAGGGTCCTGCGGCCTTAAATTGCCGGGTGCCTCCTGGAATTCCGCAACTCGCCAGGTGTTTCCCAGACGCTAAGCAACACCAGTGCCAACTTGGTCTGGTTTGAGAGTGCCAAGTGTGTCCTGCAAACTGACACCCAGAACAGTGGCTTGTGAGTTTTGTTTCCCAGGGAAAAAGCCTGTACAATGGTTCAGGTCCACGCGGCCTGAAATTTCCGGGTGCCTCCTTGAATTGCGCCTCTCGCAGGATGCCTCTCAGACGCAAGGTGGCACCGGTGCCAACTTTGTCTGGTTTGAGAGTGCCAAGTGGGTTCTGCAAACTGACACCCAGAACAGTGGCTTGTGACTTTTGTTTCCCAGGGAAAAAGCCTGTACAATGGTTCAGGGTCCTGCGGCCTTAAATTGCCGGGTGCCTCCTGGAATTCGGCCTCTCGCAGGATGCCTCCCAGACGCAAGGTGGCACCAGTGCCAACTTTGTAGGGTTTAAGAGTGCCAAGTGGGTCCTGAAAACTGACACCCAGAACAGTGGCTTGTGAGTTTTGTTTCCCAGGGAAAAAGCCTGTAGAATTGTTCAGGGGCCTGAGGCCTTATATTGCTGGGTGCCTTTTGGAATTCGGCCTCTCGCAGGATGCCTCCCAGACACAAGGTGGCACCAGTGCCAACTTGGTCTAGTTTAAGAGTGCCAAGTGGGTCCTGAAAACTGACACCCAGAACAGTGGCTTGTGAGTTTTGTTTCCCAGGGAAAAAGCCTGTACAATGGTTCAGGGTCCTGCGGCCTTAAATTGCCGGGTGCCTCCTGGAATTGCGCCTCTCGCAGGATGCCTCCCAGACGCAAGGTGGCACCAGTGCCAACTTGGTCTGCTTTGAGAGTGTCAAGTGGGTCCTGAAAACTGACACCCAGAACAGTGGCTTGTGAGTTTTGTTGCCCAGGGAAAAAGCCTGTAGAATGGTTTTGGGTCCTGCGGCCTTAAATTGCCAAGTGCCACCTGGAATTGCGCCTCTCGCAGGATGCCTCCCAGACGCAAGGTGGCACCAGTTCCCACTTGGTCTGGTTTAAGAGTGCCAAGTGGGTCCTGGAAACTGACACCCAGAACAGTGGCTTGTGAGTTTGGTTTCCCAGGGAAAAATCCTGTACAATGGTTCAGGGGCCTGCGGCCTTAAATTGCCGGGTGCCCCCTGGAATTCCGCCTCTCGCAGGATGCCTCTCAGACGCAAGGTGGCACCAGTGCCAACTTGGTATGGTTTGAGAGTGCCAAGTGGGTCCTGAAAACTGACACCCAGAACAGTGGCTTGTGAGTTTTGTTTCCCAGGGAAAAAGCCTGTACCATGGTTGAGGGTCCTGCGGCGTTAAATTGCCAGGTGCCTCCTGGAATTGCGCCTCTCGCAGGATGCCTCCCAGACGCAAGGTGGCACTAGTGCAAAATTGGTCTGCTTTGAGAGTGTCAAGTGGGTCCTGAAAACTGACACCCAGAACAGTGGCTTGTGAGTTTTGTTTCCCAGGGAAAAAGCCTGTACAATGGTTCAGGGTCCTGCGGCCTTAAATTGCCGGGTGCCTCCTGGAATTCCGCGTCTCACCAGGTGTTACCCATACGCTAAGCAACACCAGTGCCAACTTGGTCTGGTTTAAGAGTGCCAAGTGGGTCCTGCAAACTGACACCCAGAACAGTGGCTTGTGAGTTTTGTTTCCCAGGGAAAAAGCCTGTACAATGGTTCAGGGTCCTGCGGCCTTAAATTGCCGGGTGCCTCCTGGAATTCGGCGTCTTGCAAGATGCCTCCCAGACGCAAGGTGGCACCAGTGCCAACTTGGTCTTGTTTGAGAGTGGCAAGTGGGTCCTGCAAACTGACACCCAGAACAGTGGCTTCTGAATTTTGTTTTCCAGGGAAAAAGACTGTAGAATGGTTTTGGGTCCTGCAGCCTTAAATTGCCGGGTGCCTCCTGGAATTCCACCTCTCGCAGGATGCCTCCCAGACGCAAGGTGGCACCAGTGCCAACTTGGTCTGGTTTAAGAGTGCCAAGTGGGTCCTGAAAACTGACACCCAGAACAGTGGCTTGTGAGTTTTGTTTCCCAGGGAAAAATCCTGTACAATGGTTCAGGGTCCTGCGGCCTTAAATTGCCAGGTGCCTCCTGGAATTCGGCCTCTCGCAGGATGCCTCCCAGACGCAAGGTGGCACCAGTGCCAACTTTGTAGGGTTTAAGAGTGCCAAGTGGGTCCTGAAAATTGACACCCAGAACAGTGGCTTGTGAGTTTTGTTTCCCAGGGAAAAAGCCTGTAGAATTGTTCAGGGGCCTGCGGCGTTAAATTGCTGGGTGCCTTTTGGAATTCGGCCTCTCGCAGGATGCCTCCCAGACACAAGGTGGCACCAGTGCCAACTTGGTCTGGTTTGAGAGTGCCAGGTGCCTCCTTGAAACTGACACCCAGAACAATGGCTTCTGAATTTTTTTTTCCAGTGAAAAAACCTGTCAAATGGTTTTGGGTCCTGCGACCTTAAATTGCCGGGTGCCTCCTGGAATTGCGCCTCTCGCAGGATGCCTCCCAGACGCAAGGTGGCACCAGTGCCAACTTGGTCTGCTTTGAGAGTGCCAAGTGGGTCCTGTAAACTGACGCCCAGAACAGTGGCTTGTGAGTTTTGTTTCCCAGGGAAAAAGCCTGTACAATGGTTCAGGGTCCTGCGGCCTTAAATTGCCGGGTGCCTCCTGGAATTCCGCAACTCGCCAGGTGTTTCCCAGACGCTAAGCAACACCAGTGCCAACTTGGTCTGGTTTAAGAGTGCCAAGTGGGTCCTGCAAACTGACACCCAGAACAGTGGCTTGTGAGATTTGTTTCCCAGGGAAAAAGCCTGTACAATGGTTCAGGTTCCTGCGGCCTTAAATTGCCGGGTGCCTCCTGGAATTCGGCGTCTTGCAAGATGCCTCCCAGACGCAAGGTGGCACCAGTGCCAACTTGGTCTTGTTTGAGAGTGGCAAGTGGGTCCTGCAAACTGACACCCAGAACAGTGGCTTCTGAATTTTGTTTTCCAGGGAAAAAGCCTGTAGAATGGTTTTGGGTCCTGCGGCCTTAAATTGCCGGTTGCCTCCTGGAATTCCGCCTCTCGCAGGATGCCTCCCAGACGCAAGGTGGCACCAGTGCCAACTTGGTCTGGTTTGAGAGTGCCAAGTGTGTCCTGAAAACTGACACCCAGAACAGTGGCTTGTGAGTTTTATTTCCCAGGGAAAAAGCCTGTACAATGGTTCAGGTTCACGCGGCCTTAAATTTCCGGGTGCCTCCTTGAATTGCGCCTCTCGCAGGATGCCTCTCAGACGCAAGGTGGCACCGGTGCCAACTTTGTCTGGTTTGAGAGTGCCAAGTGGGTTCTGAAAACTGACACCCAGAACAGTGGCTTGTGACTTTTGTTTCCCAGGGAAAAAGCCTGTACAATGGTTCAGGGTCCTGCGGCCTTAAATTGCCGGGTGCCTCCTGGAATTCGGCCTCTCGCAGGATGCCTCCCAGACGCAAGGTGGCACCAGTGCCAACTTTGTAGGGTTTAAGAGTGCCAAGTGGGTCCTGAAAACTGACACCCAGAACAGTGGCTTGTGAGTTTTGTTTCCCAGGGAAAAAGCCTGTAGAATTGTTCAGGGGCCTGAGGCCTTAAATTGCTGGGTGCCTTTTGGAATTCGGCCTCTCGCAGGATGCCTCCCAGACACAAGGTGGCACCAGTGCCAACTTGGTCTGGTTTAAGAGTGCCAAGTGGGTCCTGAAAACTGACACCCAGAACAGTGGCTTGTGAGTTTTGTTTCCCAGGGAAAAAGCCTGTACAATGGTTCAGGGTCCTGCGGCCTTAAATTGCCGGGTGCCTCCTTGAATTGCGCCTCTCGCAGGATGCCTCCCAGACGCAAGGTGGCACCAGTGCCAACTTGGTCTGCTTTGAGAGTGTCAAGTGGGTCCTGAAAACTGACACCCAGAACAGTGGCTTGTGAGTTTTGTTGCCCAGGGAAAAAGCCTGTAGAATGGTTTTGGGTCCTGCGGCCTTAAATTGCCGAGTGCCACCTGGAATTGCGCCTCTCGCAGGATGCCTCCCAGACGCAAGGTGGCACCAGTTCCAACTTGGTCTGGTTTAAGAGTGCCAAGTGGGTCCTGAAAACTGACACCCAGAACAGTGGCTTGTGAGTTTTGTTTCCCAGGGAAAAAGCCTGTACCATGGTTGAGGGTCCTGCGGCCTTAAATTGCCAGGTGCCTCCTGGAATTGCGCCTCTCGCAGGATGCCTCCCAGACGCAAGGTGGCACTAGTGCAAAATTGGTCTGCTTTGAGAGTGTCAAGTGGGTCCTGAAAACTGACACCCAGAACAGTGGCTTGTGAGTTTTGTTTCCCAGGGAAAAAGCCTGTACAATGGTTCAGGGTCCTGCGGCCTTAAATTGCCGGGTGCCTCCTGGAATTGCGCCTCTCGCAGGATGCCTCTCAGACGCAAGGTGGCACCAGGGCCAACTTGGTCTGCTTTGAGAGTGCCAAGTGGGTCCTGAAAACTGACACCCAGAACAGTGGCTTGTGAGTTTTGTTTCCCAGGGGAAAAGCCTGTACAATGGTTCAGGGTCCTGCGGCCTTAAATTGCCGGGTGCCTCCTGGAATTCCGCGTCTCACCAGGTGTTTCCCAGACGCTAAGCAACACCAGTGCCAACTTGGTCTGGTTTAAGAGTGCCAAGTGGGTCCTGCAAACTGACACCCAGAACAGTGGCTTGTGAGTTTTGTTTCCCAGGGAAAAAGCCTGTACAATGGTTCAGGTTCCTGCGGCCTTAAATTGCCGGGTGCCTTCTGGAATTCGGCGTCTTGCAAGATGCCTCCCAGACGCAAGGTGGCACCAGTGCCAACTTGGTCTGGTTTGAGAGTGCCAAGTGGGTCCTGCAAACTGACACCCAGAACAGTGGCTTCTGAATTTTGTTTTCCAGGGAAAAAGACTGTAGAATGGTTTTGGGTCCTGCGGCCTTAAATTGCCGGGTGCCTCCTGGAATTCCGCCTCTCGCAGGATGCCTCCCAGACGCAAGGTGGCACCGGTGCCAACTTGGTCTGGTTTAAGAGTGCCAAGTGGGTCCTGAAAACTGACACCCAGAACAGTGGCTTGTGAGTTTTGTTTCCCAGGGAAAAAGCCTGTACAATGGTTCAGGGTCCTGCGACCTTAAATTGCCGGGTGCCTCCTGGAATTCGGCCTCTCGCAGGATGCCTCCCAGACGCAAGGTGGCACCAGTGCCAACTTTGTAGGGTTTAAGAGTGCCAAGTGGGTCCTGCAAACTGACACCCAGAACAGTGGCTTGTGAGTTTTGTTTCCCAGGGAAAAAGCCTGTAGAATTGTTCAGGGGCCTGAGGCCTTAAATTGCTGGGTGCCTTTTGGAATTCGGCCTCTCGCATGATGCCTCCCAGACACAAGGTGGCACCAGTGCCAACTTGGTCTGGTTTGAGAGTGCCAGGTGCCTCCTTGAAACTGACACCCAGAACAATGTCTTCTGAATTTTTTTTTCCAGGGAAAAAGCCTGTCGAATGGTTTTGGGTCCTGCGACCTTAAATTGCCGGGTGCCTCCTGGAATTCCGCCTCTCGCAGGATGCCTCCCAGACGCAAGGTGGCACCAGTGCCAACTTGGTCTGCTTTGAGAGTGCCAAGTGGGTCCTGCAAACTGACGCCCAGAACAGTGGCTTGTGAGTTTTGTTTCCCAGGAAAAATCCTGTACAATGGTTCAGGGTCCTGCGGCCTTAAATTGCTGGGTGCCTCCTGGAATTCCGCAACTCACCAGGTGTTTCCCAGACGCTAAGCAACACCAGTGCCAACTTGGTCTGGTTTAAGAGTGCCAAGTGGGTCCTGCAAACTGACACCCAGAACAGTGGCTTGTGAGTTTTGTTTCCCAGGGAAAAAGCCTGTACAATGGTTCAGGTTCCTGCGGCCTTCAATTGCCGGGTGCCTCCTGGAATTCGGCGTCTTGCAAGATGCCTCCCAGACGCAAGGTGGCACCAGAGCCAACTTGGTCTTGTTTGAGAGTGGCAAGTGGGTCCTGCAAACTGACACCCAGAACAGTGGCTTCTGAATTTTGTTTTCCAGGGAAAAAGACTGTAGAATGGTTTTGGGTCCTGCGGCCTTAAATTGCCGGGTGCCTACTGGAATTCCGCCTCTCGCAGGATGCCTCCCAGACGCAAGGTGGCACCAGTGCCAACTTGGTCTGGTTTAAGAGTGCCAAGTGGGTCCTGAAAACTGACACCCAGAACAGTGGCTTGTGAGTTTTGTTTCCCAGGGAAAAAGCCTGTACAATGGTTCAGGGTCCTGCGGCCTTAAATTGCCGGGTGCCTCCTGGAATTCCCCCTCTCGCAGGATGCCTCCCAGACGCAAGGTGGCACCAGTGCCAACTTTGTAGGGTTTAAGAGTGCCAAGTGGGTCCTGAAAACTGACACCCAGAACAGTGGCTTGTGAGTTTTGTTTCCCAGGGAAAAAGCCTGTACAATGGTTCAGGGTCCTGCGGCCTTAAATTGCCGGGTGCCTCCTGGAATTCCGCAACTCGCCAGGTGTTTCCCAGACGCTAAGCAACACCAGTGCCAACTTGGTCTGGTTTAAGAGTGCCAAGTGGGTCCTGGAAACTGACACCCAGAACAGTGGCTTGTGAGTTTTGTTTCCCAGGGAAAAAGCCTGTACAATGGTTCAGGTTCCTGCGGCCTTAAATTGCCGGGTGCCTCCTGGAATTCGGCGTCTTGCAAGATGCCTCCCAGACGCAAGGTGGCACCAGTGCAAACTTGGTCCTTTTTGAGAGTGCCAAGTGGGTCCTGCAAACTGACACCCAGAACAGTGGCTTCTGAATTTTGTTTTCCAGGGAAAAAGCCTGTAGAATGGTTTTGGGTCCTGCGGCCTTAAATTGCCGGGTGCCTCCTGGAATTGCGCCTCTCGCAGGATGCCTCCCAGACGCAAGGTGGCACCAGTGCCAACTTGGTCTGGTTTGAGAGTGCCAAGTGTGTCCTGCAAACTGACACCCAGAACAGTGGCTTGTGAGTTTTGTTTCCCAGGGAAAAAGCCTGTACAATGGTTCAGGTTCACGCGGCCTGAAATTTCCGGGTGCCTCCTTGAATTGCGCCTTTCGCAGGATGCCTCTCAGACGCAAGGTGGCACCGGTGCCAACTTTGTCTGGTTTGAGACTGCCAAGTGGGTTCTGCAAACTGACACCCAGAACAGTGGCTTGTGACTTTTGTTTCCCAGGGAAAAAGCCTGTACAATGGTTCAGGGTCCTGCGGCCTTAAATTGCCGGGTGCCTCCTGGAATTCGGCCTCTCGCAGGATGCCTCCCAGACGCAAGGTGGCACCAGTTTTAACTATGTAGGGTTTAAGAGTGCCAAGTGGGTCCTGCAAAGTGACACCCAGAACAGTGGCTTGTGAGTTTTGTTTCCCAGGGAAAAAGCCTGTACCATGGTTGAGGGTCCTGCGGCCTTAAATTGCCAGGTGCCTCCTGGAATTGCGCCTCTCGCAGGATGCCTCCCAGACGCAAGGTGGCACTAGTGCAAAATTGGTCTGCTTTGAGAGTGTCAAGTGGGTCCTGAAAACTGACACCCAGAACAGTGGCTTGTGAGTTTTGTTTCCCAGGGAAAAAGCCTGTACAATGGTTCAGGGTCCTGCGGCCTTAAATTGCCGGGTGCCTCCTGGAATTCCGCGTCTCACCAGGTGTTTCCCAGACGCTAAGCAACACCAGTGCCAACTTGGTCTGGTTTAAGAGTGCCAAGTGGGTCCTGCAAACTGACACCCAGAACAGTGGCTTGTGAGTTTTGTTTCCCAGGGAAAAAGCCTGTACAATGGTTCAGGTTCCTGCGGCCTTAAATTGCCGGGTGCCTTCTGGAATTCGGCGTCTTGCAAGATGCCTCCCAGACGCAAGGTGGCACCAGTGCCAACTTGGTCTTGTTTGAGAGTGGCAAGTGGGTCCTGCAAACTGACACCCAGAACAGTGGCTTCTGAATTTTGTTTTCCAGGGAAAAAGACTGTAGAATGGTTTTGGGTCCTGCGGCCTTAAATTGCCGGGTGCCTCCTGGAATTCGGCCTCTCGCAGGATGCCTCCCAGACGCAAGGTGGCACCAGTGCCAACTTGGTCTGGTTTAAGAGTGCCAAGTGGGTCCTGAAAACTGACACCCAGAACAGGGGCTTGTGAGTTTTGTTTCCCAGGGAAAAAGCCTGTACAATGGTTCAGGGTCCTGCGGCCTTAAATTGCCGGGTGCCTCCTGGAATTCGGCCTCTCGCAGGATGCCTCCCAGACGCAAGGTGGCACCAGTGCCAACTTTGTAGGGTTTAAGAGTGCCAAGTGGGTCCTGAAAACTGACACCCAGAACAGTGGCTTGTGAGTTTTGTTTCCCAGGGAAAAAGCCTGTAGAATTGTTCAGGGGCCTGAGGCCTTAAATTGCTGGGTGCCTTTTGGAATTCGGCCTCTCGCAGGATGCCTCCCAGACACAAGGTGGCACCAGTGCCAACTTGGTCTGGTTTGAGAGTGCCAGGTGCCTCTTTGAAACTGACACCCAGAACAATAGCTTCTGAATTTTTTTTTCCAGGGAAAAAGCCTGTCGAATGGTTTTGGGTCCTGCGACCTTAAATTGCCGGGTGCCTCCTGGAATTGCGCCTCTCGCAGGATGCCTCCCAGACGCAAGGTGGCACCAGTGCCAACTTGGTCTGCTTTGAGAGTGCCAAGTGGGTCCTGTAAACTGACGCCCAGAACAGTGGCTTGTGAGTTTTGTTTCCCAGGGAAAAAGCCTGTACAATGGTTCAGGGTCCTGCGGCCTTAAATTGCCGGGTGCCTCCTGGAATTCCGCAACTCGCCAGGTGTTTCCCAGACGCTAAGCAACACCAGTGCCAACTTGGTCTGGTTTAAGAGTGCCAAGTCGGTCCTGGAAACTGACACCCAGAACAGTGGCTTGTAAGTTTTGTTTCCCAGGGAAAAAGCCTGTACAATGGTTCAGGTTCCTGCGGCCTTAAATTGCCGGGTGCCTCCTGGAATTCGGCGTCTTGCAAGATGCCTCCCAGACGCAAGGTGGCACCAGTGCCAACTTGGTCTTGTTTGAGAGTGGCGAGTGGGTCCTGCAAACTGACACCCAGAACAGTGGCTTCTGAATTTTGTTTTCCAGGGAAAAAGCCTGTAGAATGGTTTTGGGTCCTGCGGCCTTAAATTGCCGGTTGCCTCCTGGAATTGCGCCTCTCGCAGGATGCCTCCCAGACGCAAGGTGGCACCAGTGCCAACTTGGTCTGGTTTGAGAGTGCCAAGTGTGTCCTGAAAACTGACACCCAGAACAGTGGCTTGTGAGTTTTGTTTCCCAGGGAAAAAGCCTGTACAATGGTTCAGGTTCACGCGGCCTGAAATTTCCGGGTGCCTCCTTGAATTGCGCCTCTCGCAGGATGCCTCTCAGACGCAAGGTGGCACCGGTGCCAACTTTGTCTGGTTTGAGAGTGCCAAGTGGGTTCTGCAAACTGACACCCAGAACAGTGGCTTGTGAGTTTTGTTTCCCAGGGAAAAAGCCTGTACAATGGTTCAGGGGCCTGAGGCCTTAAATTGCTGGGTGCCTTTTGGAATTCGGCCTCTCGCAGGATGCCTCCCAGACACAAGGTGGCACCAGTGCCAACTTGGTCTAGTTTAAGAGTGCCAAGTGGGTCCTGAAAACTGACACCCAGAACAGTGGCTTGTGAGTTTTGTTTCCCAGGGAAAAAGCCTGTACAATGGTTCAGGGTCCTGCGGCCTTAAATTGCCGGGTGCCTCCTGGAATTGCGCCTCTCGCAGGATGCCTCCCAGACGCAAGGTGGCACCAGTGCCAACTTGGTCTGCTTTGAGAGTGTCAAGTGGGTCCTGAAAACTGACACCCAGAACAGTGGCTTGTGAGTTTTGTTGCCCAGGGAAAAAGCCTGTAGAATGGTTTTGGGTCCTGCGGCCTTAAATTGCCGAGTGCCACCTGGAATTGAGCCTCTCGCAGGATGCCTCCCAGACGCAAGGTGGCACCAGTTCCAACTTGGTCTGGTTTAAGAGTGCCAAGTGGGTCCTGAAAACTGACACCCAGAACAGTGGCTTGTGAGTTTTGTTTCCCAGGGAAAAATCCTGTACAATGGTTCAGGGGCCTGCGGCCTTAAATTGCCGGGTGCCCCCTGGAATTCCGCCTCTCGCAGGATGCCTCTCAGACGCAAGGTGGCACCAGGGCCAACTTGGTCTGGTTTGAGAGTGCCAAGTGGGTCCTGAAAACTGACACCCAGAACAGTGGCTTGTGAGTTTTGTTTCCCAGGGAAAAAGCCTGTACCATGGTTGAGGGTCCTGCGGCCTTAAATTGCCAGGTGCCTCCTGGAATTGCGCCTCTCGCAGGATGCCTCCCAGACGCAAGGTGGCACTAGTGCAAAATTGGTCTGGTTTGAGAGTGCCAAGTGGGTCCTGAAAACTGACACCCAGAACAGTGGCTTGTGAGTTTTGTTTCCCAGGGAAAAAGCCTGTACAATGGTTCAGGGTCCTGCGGCCTTAAATTGCCGGGTGCCTCCTGGAATTGCGCCTCTCGCAGGATGCCTCTCAGACGCAAGGTGGCACCAGTGCCAACTTGGTCTGCTTTGAGAGTGCCAAGTGGGTCCTGAAAACTGACACCCAGAACAGTGGCTTGTGAGTTTTGTTTCCCAGGGGAAAAGCCTGTACAATGGTTCAGGGTCCTGCGGCCTTAAATTGCCGGGTGCCTCCTGGAATTCCGCGTCTCACCAGGTGTTTCCCAGACGCTAAGCAACACCAGTGCCAACTTGGTCTGGTTTAAGAGTGCCAAGTCGGTCCTGGAAACTGACACCCAGAACAGTGGCTTGTGAGTTTTGTTTCCCAGGGAAAAAGCCTGTACAATGGTTCAGGTTCCTGCGGCCTTAAATTGCCAGGTGCCTTCTGGAATTCGGCGTCTTGCAAGATGCCTCCCAGACGCAAGGTGGCACCAGTGCCAACTTGGTCTGGTTTGAGAGTGCCAAGTGGGTCCTGCAAACTGACACCCAGAACAGTGGCTTCTGAATTTTGTTTTCCAGGGAAAAAGACTGTAGAATGGTTTTGGGTCCTGCGGCCTTAAATTGCCCGGTGCCTCCTGGAATTCCGCCTCTCGCAGGATGCCTCCCAGACGCAAGGTGGCACCAGTGCCAACTTGGTCTGGTTTAAGAGTGCCAAGTGGGTCCTGAAAACTGACACCCAGAACAGTGGCTTGTGAGTTTTGTTTCCCAGGGAAAAAGCCTGTACAATGGTTCAGGGTCCTGCGACCTTAAATTGCCGGGTGCCTCCTGGAATTCGGCCTCTCGCAGGATGCCTCCCAGACGCAAGGTGGCACCAGTGCCAACTTTGTAGGGTTTAAGAGTGCCAAGTGGGTCCTGAAAACTGACACCCAGAACAGTGGCTTGTGAGTTTTGTTTCCCAGGGAAAAAGCCTGTAGAATTGTTCAGGGGCCTGAGGCCTTAAATTGCTGGGTTCCTTTTGGAATTCGGCCTCTCGCAGGATGCCTAACAGACACAAGGTGGCACCAGTGCCAACTTGGTCTGGTTTGAGAGTGCCAGGTGCCTCCTTGAAACTGACACCCAGAGCAATGGCTTCTGAATTTTTTTTTCCAGGGAAAAAGCCTGTCGAATGGTTTTGGGTCCTGCGACCTTAAATTGCCGGGTGCCTCCTGGAATTCCGCCTCTCGCAGGATGCCTCCCAGACGCAAGGTGGCACCAGTGCCAACTTGGTCTGCTTTGAGAGTGCCAAGTGGGTCCTGCAAACTGACGCCCAGAACAGTGGCTTGTGAGTTTTGTTTCCCAGGAAAAATCCTGTACAATGGTTCAGGGTCCTGCGGCCTTAAATTGCTGGGTGCCTCCTGGAATTCCGCAACTCACCAGGTGTTTCCCAGACGCTAAGCAACACCAGTGCCAACTTGGTCTGGTTTAAGAGTGCCAAGTGGGTCCTGCAAACTGACACCCAGAACAGTGGCTTGTGAGTTTTGTTTCCCAGGGAAAAAGCCTGTACAATGGTTCAGGTTCCTGCGGCCTTAAATTGCCGGGTGCCTCCTGGAATTCGGCGTCTTGCAAGATGCCTCCCAGACGCAAGGTGGCACCAGTGCCAACTTGGTCTTGTTTGAGAGTGGCAAGTGGGTCCTGCAAACTGACACCCAGAACAGTGGCTTCTGAATTTTGTTTTCCAGGGAAAAAGACTGTAGAATGGTTTTGGGTCCTGCGGCCTTAAATTGCCGGGTGCCTACTGGAATTCCGCCTCTCGCAGGATGCCTCCCAGACGCAAGGTGGCACCAGTGCCAACTTGGTCTGGTTTGAGAGTGCCAAGTTTGTCCTGCAAACTGACACCCAGAACAGTGGCTTGTGAGTTTTGTTTCCCAGGGAAAAAGCCTGTACAATGGTTCAGGTTCACGCGGCCTGAAATTTCCGGGTGCCTCCTTGAATTGCGCCTTTCGCAGGATGCCTCTCAGACGCAAGGTGGCACCGGTGCCAACTTTGTCTGGTTTGAGACTGCCAAGTGGGTTCTGCAAACTGACACCCAGAACAGTGGCTTGTGACTTTTGTTTCCCAGGGAAAAAGCCTGTACAATGGTTCAGGGTCCTGCGGCCTTAAATTGCCGGGTGCCTCCTGGAATTCCCCCTCTCGCAGGATGCCTCCCAGACGCAAGGTGGCACCAGTGTCAACTTTGTAGGGTTTAAGAGTGCCAAGTGGGTCCTGAAAACTGACACCCAGAACAGTGGCTTGTGAGTTTTGTTTCCCAGGGAAAAAGCCTGTACCATGGTTGAGGGTCCTGCGGCCTTAAATTGCCAGGTGCCTCCTGGAATTGCGCCTCTCGCAGGATGCCTCCCAGACGCAAGGTGGCACTAGTGCAAAATTGGTCTGCTTTGAGAGTGTCAAGTGGGTCCTGAAAACTGACACCCAGAACAGTGGCTTGTGAGTTTTGTTTCCCAGGGAAAAAGCCTGTACAATGGTTCAGGGTCCTGCGGCCTTAAATTGCCGGGTGCCTCCTGGAATTCCGCGTCTCACCAGGTGTTTCCCAGACGCTAAGCAACACCAGTGCCAACTTGGTCTGGTTTAAGAGTGCCAAGTGGGTCCTGCAAACTAACACCCAGAACAGTGGCTTGTGAGTTTTGTTTCCCAGGGAAAAAGCCTGTACAATGGTTCAGGTTCCTGCGGCCTTAAATTGCCGGGTGCCTTCTGGAATTCGGCGTCTTGCAAGATGCCTCCCAGACGCAAGGTGGCACCAGTGCCAACTTGGTCTTGTTTGAGAGTGGCAAGTGGGTCCTGCAAACTGACACCCAGAACAGTGGCTTCTGAATTTTGTTTTCCAGGAAAAAAGACTGTAGAATGGTTTTGGGTCCTGCGGCCTTAAATTGCCGGGTGCCTCCTGGAATTCCACCTCTCGCAGGATGCCTCCCAGACGCAAGGTGGCACCAGTGCCAACTTGGTCTGGTTTAAGAGTGCCAAGTGGGTCCTGAAAACTGACACCCAGAACAGTGGCTTGTGAGTTTTGTTTCCCAGGGAAAAATCCTGTACAATGGTTCAGGGTCCTGCGGCCTTAAATTGCCGGGTGCCTCCTGGAATTCGGCCTCTCGCAGGATGCCTCCCAGACGCAAGGTGGCACCAGTGCCAACTTTGTAGGGTTTAAGAGTGCCAAGTGGGTCCTGAAAACTGACACCCAGAACAGTGGCTTGTGAGTTTTGTTTCCCAGGGAAAAAGCCTGTAGAATTGTTCAGGGGCCTGAGGCCTTAAATTGCTGGGTGCCTTTTGGAATTCGGCCTCTCGCAGGATGCCTCCCAGACACAAGGTGGCACCAGTGCCAACTTGGTCTGGTTTGAGAGTGCCAGGTGCCTCCTTGAAACTGACACCCAGAACAATAGCTTCTGAATTTTTTTTTCCAGGGAAAAAGCCTGTCGAATGGTTTTGGGTCCTGCGACCTTAAATTGCCGGGTGCCTCCTGGAATTGCGCCTCTCGCAGGATGCCTCCCAGACGCAAGGTGGCACCAGTGCCAACTTGGTCTGCTTTGAGAGTGCCAAGTGGGTCCTGTAAACTGACGCCCAGAACAGTGGCTTGTGAGTTTTGTTTCCCAGGGAAA
Organism: Fringilla coelebs; assembly: GCF_963513975.1. Classification (NCBI taxonomy): domain Eukaryota; kingdom Metazoa; phylum Chordata; class Aves; order Passeriformes; family Fringillidae; genus Fringilla; species Fringilla coelebs. The sequence goes on along the minus strand of NW_028167279.1, from coordinate 152,792 downwards.
AAGCCTGTACAATGGTTCAGGGTCCTGCGGCCTTAAATTGCCGGGTGCCTCCTGGAATTCCGCAACTCGCCAGGTGTTTCCCAGACGCTAAGCAACACCAGTGCCAACTTGGTCTGGTTTAAGAGTGCCAAGTCGGTCCTGGAAACTGACACCCAGAACAGTGGCTTGTGAGTTTTGTTTCCCAGGGAAAAAGCCTGTACAATGGTTCAGGTTCCTGCGGCCTTAAATTGCCGGGTGCCTCCTGGAATTCGGCGTCTTGCAAGATGCCTCCCAGACGCAAGGTGGCACCAGTGCCAACTTGGTCTTGTTTGAGAGTGGCGAGTGGGTCCTGCAAACTGACACCCAGAACAGTGGCTTCTGAATTTTGTTTTCCAGGGAAAAAGCCTGTAGAATGGTTTTGGGTCCTGCGGCCTTAAATTGCCGGTTGCCTCCTGGAATTCCGCCTCTCGCAGGATGCCTCCCAGACGCAAGGTGGCACCAGTGCCAACTTGGTCTGGTTTGAGAGTGCCAAGTGTGTCCTGAAAACTGACACCCAGAACAGTGGCTTGTGAGTTTTGTTTCCCAGGGAAAAAGCCTGTACAATGGTTCAGGTTCACGCGGCCTGAAATTTCCGGGTGCCTCCTTGAATTGCGCCTCTCGCAGGATGCCTCTCAGACGCAAGGTGGCACCGGTGCCAACTTTGTCTGGTTTGAGACTGCCAAGTGGGTTCTGCAAACTGACACCCAGAACAGTGGCTTGTGACTTTTGTTTCCCAGGGAAAAAGCCTGTACAATGGTTCAGGGTCCTGCGGCCTTAAATTGCCGGGTGCCTCCTGGAATTCGGCCTCTCGCAGGATGCCTCCCAGACGCAAGGTGGCACCAGTGCCAACTTTGTAGGGTTTAAGAGTGCCAAGTGGGTCCTGAAAACTGACACCCAGAACAGTGGCTTGTGAGTTTTGTTTCCCAGGGAAAAAGCCTGTACAATTGTTCAGGGGCCTGCGGCCTTAAATTGCCGGGTGCCTTCTGGAATTCGGCGTCTTGCAAGATGCCTCCCAGACGCAAGGTGGCACCAGTGCCAACTTGGTCTTGTTTGAGAGTGGCAAGTGGGTCCTGCAAACTGACACCCAGAACAGTGGCTTCTGAATTTTGTTTTCCAGGGAAAAAGACTGTAGAATGGTTTTGGGTCCTGCGGCCTTAAATTGCCGGGTGCCTCCTGGAATTCCACCTCTCGCAGGATGCCTCCCAGACGCAAGGTGGCACCAGTGCCAACTTGGTCTGGTTTAAGAGTGCCAAGTGGGTCCTGAAAACTGACACCCAGAACAGTGGCTTGTGAGTTTTGTTTCCCAGGGAAAAATCCTGTACAATGGTTCAGGTTCCTGCGGCCTTAAATTGCCGGGTGCCTCCTGGAATTCGGCCTCTCGCAGGATGCCTCCCAGACGCAAGGTGGCACCAGTGCCAACTTGGTCTGCTTTGAGAGTGCCAAGTGGGTCCTGTAAACTGACGCCCAGAACAGTGGCTTGTGAGTTTTGTTTCCCAGGGAAAAAGCCTGTACAATGGTTCAGGGTCCTGCGGCCTTAAATTGCCGGGTGCCTCCTGGAATTCCGCAACTCGCCAGGTGTTTCCCAGACGCTAAGCAACACCAGTGCCAACTTGGTCTGGTTTAAGAGTGCCAAGTCGGTCCTGGAAACTGACACCCAGAACAGTGGCTTGTGAGTTTTGTTTCCCAGGGAAAAAGCCTGTACAATTGTTCAGGTTCCTGCGACCCTAAATTGCCGGGTGCCTCCTGGAATTCGGCGTCTTGCAAGATGCCTCCCAGACGCAAGGTGGCACCAGTGCCAACTTGGTCTTGTTTGAGAGTGGCAAGTGGGTCCTGCAAACTGACACCCAGAACAGTGGCTTCTGAATTTTGTTTTCCAGGGAAAAAGCCTGTAGAATGGTTTTGGGTCCTGCGGCCTTAAATTGCCGGTTGCCTCCTGGAATTCCGCCTCTCGCAGGATGCCTCCCAGACGCAAGGTGGCACCGGTGCCAACTTTGTCTGGTTTGAGAGTGCCAAGTGGGTTCTGCAAACTAACACCCAGAACAGTGGCTTGTGACTTTTGTTTCCCAGGGAAAAAGCCTGTACAATGGTTCAGGGTAGTGCGGCCTTAAATTGCCGGGTGCCTCCTGGAATTCGGCCTCTCGCAGGATGCCTCCCAGACGCAAGGTGGCACCAGTGCCAACTTTGTAGGGTTTAAGAGTGCCAAGTGGGTCCTGAAAACTGACACCCAGAACAGTGGCTTGTGAGTTTTGTTTCCCAGGGAAAAAGCCTGTACAATTGTTCAGGGGCCTGAGGCCTTAAATTGCAGGGTGCATTTTGGAATTCGGCCTCTCGCAGGATGCCTCCCAGACACAAGGTGGCACCAGTGCCAACTTGGTCTGGTTTGAGAGTGCCAGGTGCCTCCTTGAAACTGACACCCAGAACAATGGCTTCTGAATTTTGTTTCCCAGGGAAAAAGCCTGTACAATGGTTCAGGGTCCTGCGGCCTTAAATTGCCGGGTGCCTCCTGGAATTGCGCCTCTCGCAGGATGCCTCCCAGACGCAAGGTGGCACCAGTGCCAACTTGGTCTGCTTTGAGAGTGTCAAGTGGGTCCTGAAAACTGACACCCAGAACAGTGGCTTGTGAGTTTTGTTGCCCAGGGAAAAAGCCTGTAGAATGGTTTTGGGTCCTGCGGCCTTAAATTGCCGAGTGCCACCTGGAATTCCGCCTCTCGCAGGATGCCTCCCAGACGCAAGGTGGCACCAGTTCCAACTTGGTCTGGTTTAAGAGTGCCAAGTGGGTCCTGAAAACTGACACCCAGAACAGTGGCTTGTGAGTTTTGTTGCCCAGGGAAAAAGCCTGTACCATGGTTGAGGGTCCTGCGGCCTTAAATTGCCAGGTGCCTCCTGGAATTGCGCCTCTCGCAGGATGCCTCCCAGACGCAAGGTGGCACTAGTGCAAAATTGGTCTGCTTTGAGAGTGTCAAGTGGGTCCTGAAAACTGACACCCAGAACAGTGGCTTGTGAGTTTTGTTTCCCAGGGAAAAAGCCTGTACAATGGTTCAGGGTCCTGCGGCCTTAAATTGCCGGGTGCCTCCTGGAATTCCGCAACTCGCCAGGTGTTTCCCAGACGCTAAGCAACACCAGTGCCAACTTGGTCTGGTTTAAGAGTGCCAAGTGGGTCCTGCAAACTGACACCCAGAACAGTGGCTTGTGAGTTTTGTTTCCCAGGGAAAAAGCCTGTACAATGGTTCAGGTTCCTGCGGCCTTAAATTGCCGGGTGCCTCCTGGAATTCGGCGTCTTGCAAGATGCCTCCCAGACGCAAGGTGGCACCAGTGCAAACTTGGTCTTGTTTGAGAGTGTCAAGTGGGTCCTGCAAACTGACACCCAGAACAGTGGCTTCTGAATTTTGTTTTCCAGGGAAAAAGCCTGTAGAATGGTTTTGGGTCCTGCGGCCTTAAATTGCCGGGTGCCTCCTGGAATTGCGCCTCTCGCAGGATGCCTCCCAGACGCAAGGTGGCACCAGTGCCAACTTGGTCTGGTTTAAGAGTGCCAAGTGTGTCCTGCAAACTGACACCCAGAACAGTGGCTTGTGAGTTTTGTTTCCCAGGGAAAAAGCCTGTACAATGGTTCAGGTTCACGCGGCCTGAAATTTCCGGGTGCCTCCTTGAATTGCGCCTTTCGCAGGATGCCTCTCAGACGCAAGGTGGCACCGGTGCCAACTTTGTCTGGTTTGAGAGTGCCAAGTGGGTTCTGCAAACTGACACCCAGAACAGTGGCTTGTGAGTTTTGTTTCCCAGGGAAAAAGCCTGTACAATGGTTCAGGGTCCTGCGGCCTTAAATTGCCGGGTGCCTCCTGGAATTCGGCCTCTCGCAGGATGCCTCCCAGACGCAAGGTGGCACCAGTGTCAACTTTGTAGGGTTTGAGAGTGCCAAGTGGGTCCTGAAAACTGACACCCAGAACAGTGGCTTGTGAGTTTTGTTTCCCAGGGAAAAAGCCTGTAGAATTGTTCAGGGGCCTGAGGCCTTAAATTGCTGGGTGCCTCCTGGAATTCCGCCTCTCGCAGGATGCCTCCCAGACACAAGGTGGCACCAGTGCCAACTTGGTCTGGTTTAAGAGTGCCAAGTGGGTCCTGAAAACTGACACCCAGAACAGTGGCTTGTGAGTTTTGTTTCCCAGGGAAAAAGCCTGTACAATGGTTCAGGGTCCTGCGGCCTTAAATTGCCGGGTGCCTCCTGGAATTGCGCCTCTCGCAGGATGCCTCCCAGACGCAAGGTGGCACCAGTGCCAACTTGGTCTGCTTTGAGAGTGCCAAGTGGGTCCTGCAAACTGACACCCAGAACAGTGGCTTTTGAGTTTTGTTTCCCAGGGAAAAAGCCTGTACAATGGTTCAGGGTCCTGCGGCCTTAAATTGCCGGGTGCCTCCTGGAATTCCGCAACTCGCCAGGTGTTTCCCAGACGCTAAGCAACACCAGTGCCAACTTGGTCGGGTTTAAGAGTGCCAAGTGGGTCCTGGAAACTTACACCCAGAACAGTGGCTTGTGAGTTTTGTTTCCCAGGGAAAAAGCCTGTACAATGGTTCAGGTTCCTGCGGCCTTAAATTGCCGGGTGCCTCCTGGAATTCGGCGTCTTGCAAGATGCCTCCCAGACGCAAGGTGGCACCAGTGCCAACTTGGTCTGGTTTGAGAGTGGCAAGTGGGTCCTGCAAACTGACACCCAGAACAGTGGCTTCTGAATTTTGTTTTCCAGGGAAAAAGACTGTAGAATGGTTTTGGGTCCTGCGGCCTTAAATTGCCGGGTGCCTCCTGGAATTCGGCCTCTCGCAGGATGCCTCCCAGACGCAAGGTGGCACCAGTGCCAACTTGGTCTGGTTTAAGAGTGCCAAGTGGGTCCTGGAAACTGACACCCAGAACAGTGGCTTGTGAGTTTTGTTTCCCAGGGAAAAAGCCTGTACAATGGTTCAGGGTCCTGCGGCCTTAAATTGCCGGGCGCCTCCTGGAATTCCCCCTCTCGCAGGATGCCTCCCAGACGCAAGGTGGCACCAGTGCCAACTTTGTAGGGTTTAAGAGTGCCAAGTGGGTCCTGAAAACTGACACCCAGAACAGTGGCTTGTGAGTTTTGTTTCCCAGGGAAAAATCCTGTACAATGGTTCAGGGTCCTGCGGCCTTAAATTGCCGGGTGCCTCCTGGAATTCCGCAACTCGCCAGGTGTTTCCCAGACGCTAAGCAACACCAGTGACAACATGGTCTGGTTTAAGAGTGCCAAGTGTGTCCTGAAAACTGACACCCAGAACAGTGGCTTGTGAGTTTTGTTTCCCAGGGAAAAAGCCTGTACAATGGTTCAGGGTCCTGCGGCCTTAAATTGCCGGGTGCCTCCTGATATTCGGCCTCTCGCAGGATGCCTCCCAGACGCAAGGTGGCACCAGTGCCAACTTGGTCTGGTTTAAGAGTGCCAAGTGGGTCCTGCAAACTGACACCCAGAACAGTGGCTTGTGAGTTTTGTTTCCCAGGGAAAAAGCCTGTAAAATGGTTCAGGGTCCTGCGGCCTTAAATTGCCGGGTGCCTCCTGGAATTGCGCCTCTCGCAGGATGCCTCCCAGACGCAAGGTGGCACCAGTGCCAACTTGGTCTGGTTTAAGAGTGCCAAGTGGGTCCTGCAAACTGACACCCAGAACAGTGGCTTGTGAGTTTTGTTTCCCAGGGAAAAAGCCTGTACAATGGTTCAGGGTCCTGCGGCCTTAAATTGCCAGGTGCCTCCTAGAATTCGGCCTCTCGCAGGATGCCTCCCAGACGCAAGGTGGCACCAGTGCCAACTTGGTCTGCTTTGAGAGTGCCAAGTGGGTCCTGCAAACTGACGCCCAGAACAGTGGCTTGTGAGTTTTGTTTCCCAGGGAAAAAGCCTGTACAATGGTTCAGGGTCCTGCGGCCTTAAATTGCCGGGTGCCTCCTGGAATTCCGCAACTCGCCAGGTGTTTCCCAGACGCTAAGCAACACCAGTGCCAACTTGGTCTGGTTTAAGAGTGCCAAGTGGGTCCTGCAAACTGACACCCAGAACAGTGGCTTGTGAGTTTTGTTTCCCAGGGAAAAAGCCTGTACAATGGTTCAGGTTCCTGCGGCCTTAAATTGCCGGGTGCCTCCTGGAATTCGGCGTCTTGCAAGATGCCTCCCAGACGCAAGGTGGCACCAGTGCAAACTTGGTCTTGTTTGAGAGTGTCAAGTGGGTCCTGCATACTGACACCCAGAACAGTGGCTTCTGAATTTTGTTTTCCAGGGAAAAAGCCTGTAGAATGGTTTTGGGTCCTGCGGCCTTAAATTGCCGGGTGCCTCCTGGAATTGCGCCTCTCGCAGGATGCCTCCCAGACGCAAGGTGGCACCAGTGCCAACTTGGTCTGGTTTAAGAGTGCCAAGTGGGTCCTGCAAACTGACACCCAGAACAGTGGCTTGTGAGTTTTGTTTCCCAGGGAAAAAGCCTGTACAATGGTTCAGGGTCCTGCGGCCTTAAATTGCCAGGTGCCTCCTAGAATTCGGCCTCTCGCAGGATGCCTCCCAGACGCAAGGTGGCACCAGTGCCAACTTGGTCTGGTTTAAGAGTGCCAAGTGGGTCCTGCAAACTGACACCCAGAACAGTGGCTTGTGAGTTTTGTTTCCCAGGGAAAAAGCCTGTACAATGGTTCAGGGTCCTGAGGCCTTAAATTGCCGGGTGCCTCCTGGAATTCGGCCTCTCGCAGGATGCCTCCCAGACGCAAGGTGGCACCAGTGCCAACTTGGTCTGGTTTAAGAGTGCCAAGTGGGTCCTGCAAACTGACACCCAGAACAGTGGCTTGTGAGTTGTGTTTCCCAGGGAAAAAGCCTGTACAATGGTTCAGGGTCCTGCGGCCTTGAATTGCCGGGTGCCTCCTGGAATTGCGCCTCTCGCAGGATGCCTCCCAGACGCAAGGTGGCACCAGTGCCAACTTGGTCTGCTTTGAGAGTGTCAAGTGGGTCCTGCAAACTGACACCCAGAACAGTGGCTTGTGAGTTTTGTTGCCCAGGGAAAAAGCCTGTAGAATGGTTCAGGGTCCTGCGGCCTTAAATTGCCGGGTGCCTCCTGGAATTCCGCAACTCGCCAGGTGTTTCCCAGACGCTAAGCAACACCAGTGCCAACTTGGTCTGGTTTAAGAGTGCCAAGTGGGTCCTGGAAACTGATACCCAGAACAGTGGCTTGTGAGTTTTGTTTCCAAGGGAAAAAGCCTGTACAATGGTTCAGGTTCCTGTGGCCTTAAATTGCCGGGTGCCTCCTGGAATTCGGCGTCTTGCAAGATGCCTCCCAGACGCAAGTTGGCACCAGTGCCAACTTGGTCTTGTTTGAGAGTGCCAAGTGGGTCCTGCAAACTGACACCCAGAACAGTGGCTTCTGAGTTTTGTTTCCCAGGGAAAAAGCCTGTAGAATGGTTTTGGGTCCTGCGGCCTTAAATTGCCGGGTGCCTCCTGGAATTGCGCCTCTCGCAGGATGCCTCCCAGACGCAAGGTGGCACCAGTGCCAACTTGGTCTGGTTTGAGAGTGCCAAGTGTGTCCTGCAAACTGACACCAAGAACAGTGGCTTGTGAGTTTTGTTTCCCAGGGAAAAAGCCTGTACAATGGTTCAGGTTCACGCGGCCTTAAATTTCCGGGTGCCTCCTGGAATTGCGCCTCTCGCAGGATGCCTCTCAGACGCAAGGTGGCACCGGTGCCAACTTTGCCTGGTTTGAGAGTGCCAAGTGGGATCTGCAAACTGACACCCAGAACAGTGGCTTGTGAGTTTTGTTTCCCAGGGAAAAAGCCTGTACAATGGTTCAGGGTCCTGCGGCCTTAAATTGCCAGGTGCCTCCTGGAATTCCGCATCTCGCCAGATGTTTCCCAGACGCTAAGCAACACCAGTGCCTTCTTGGTCTGGTTTAAGAGTGCCAAGTGGGTCCTGAAAACTGACACCCAGAACAGTGGCTTGTGAGTTTTGCTTCCCAGGGATAAAGCCTGTACAATGGTTCAGGGGCCTGAGGCCTTAAAATGCCCGGTTGCCTCCTGGAATTGCGCCTCTCGCAGGATGCCTCCCAGACGCAAGGTGGCACCAGTGCCAACTTGGTCTGCTTTGAGAGTGTCAAGTGGGTCCTGAAAACTGACACCCAGAACAGTGGCTTGTGAGTTTTGTTTCCCAGGGAAAAATCCTGTACAATGGTTCAGGGGCCTGAGCCCTTAAATTGCCAGGTGCCACCTGGAATTGCGCCTCTCGCAGGATGCCTCCCAGACGCAAGGTGGCACCAGTTCCAACTTGGTCTGGTTTAAGAGTGCCAAGTGGGTCCTGAAAACTGATACCCAGAACAGTGGCTTGTGAGTTTTGTTTCCCAGGGAAAAAGCCTGTACAATGGTTCAGGGTCCTGCGGCCTTAAATTGCCGGGTGCCTCCTGGAATTCCGACTCTCGCAGGATGCCTCCCAGGCGCAACATGACACCAGTGCCAACTTGGTCTGGTTTAAGAGTGCCTAGTGGGTCCTGCAAACTGACACCCAGAACAGTGGCTTGTGAGTTTTGTTTCCCAGGGAAAAAGCCTGTACAATGGTTCAGGGTCCTGCGGCCTTAAATTGCGGGGTGCCTCCTGGAATTCCGCATTACGCCAATTGTTTCCCAGACGCTAAGCAACACCAGTGCCAACTTGGTCTGGTTTAAGAGTGCCAAGTGGGTCCTGAAAACTGACACCCAGAACAGTGGCTTGTGAGTTTTGTTTCCCAGGGAAAAAGCCTGTACAATGGTTCAGGGTCCTGCGGCCTTAAATTGCCGGGAGACTCCTGGAATTCCGCAACTCGCCAGGTGTTTCCCAGACGCTAAGCAACACCAGTGCCAACTTGGTCTGGTTTAAGAGTGCCAAGTGGGTCCTGGAAACTGACACCCAGAACAGTGGCTTCTGAATATTTTTTCCCAGGGAAAAAGCCTGTAGAATGGTTTTGGGTCCTGCGGCCTTAAATTGCAGGGTGCCTCCTGGAATTCCCCCTCTCGCAGGATGCCTCCCAAACGCAAGGTGGCACCAGTGCCAACTTGGTCTGGTTTAAGAGTGCCAAGTGTGTCCTGAAAACTGACACCCAGAACAGTGGCTTGTGAGTTTTGTTTCCCAGGGAAAAAGCCTGTACAATGGTTCAGGGGCCTGCGGCCTTAAATTGCCGGGTGCCTCCTGATATTCGGCCTCTCGCAGGATGCCTCCCAGACGCAAGGTGGCACCAGTGCCAACTTGGTCTGGTTTAAGAGTGCCAAGTGGGTCCTGGAAACTGACACCCAGAACAGTGGCTTGTGAGTTTTGTTTCCCAGGGAAAAAGCCTGTAAAATGGTTCAGGGGCCTGAGGCCTTAAATTACCGGGTGCCTCCTGGAATTCGGCGTCTTGCAAGATGCCTCCCAGACGCAAGTTGGCACCAGTGCCAACTTGGTCTTGTTTGAGAGTGCCAAGTGGGTCCTGCAAACTGACACCCAGAACAGTGGCTTGTGAGTTTTGTTTCCCAGGGAAAAAGCCTGTAGAATGGTTTTGGGTCCTGCGGCCTTAAATTGCCGGGTGCCTCCTGGAATTGCGCCTCTCGCAGGATGCCTCCCAGACGCAAGGTGGCACCAGTGCCAACTTGGTCTGGTTTGAGAGTGCCAAGTGTGTCCTGCAAACTGACACCAAGAACAGTGGCTTGTGAGTTTTGTTTCCCAGGGAAAAAGCCTGTACAATGGTTCAGGTTCACGCGGCCTTAAATTTCCGGGTGCCTCCTGGAATTGCGCCTCTCGCAGGATGCCTCTCAGACGCAAGGTGGCACCGGTGCCAACTTTGCCTGGTTTGAGAGTGCCAAGTAGGATCTGCAAACTGACACCCAGAACAGTGGCTTGTGAGTTTTGTTTCCCAGGGAAAAATCCTGTACAATGGTTCAGGGTCCTGCGGCCTTAAATTGCCAGGTGCCTCCTGGAATTCCGCATCTCGCCAGATGTTTCCCAGACGCTAAGCAACACCAGTGCCTTCTTGGTCTGGTTTAAGAGTGCCAAGTGGGTCCAGAAAACTGACATCCAGAACAGTGGCATGTTAGTTTTACTTCCCAGGGATAAAGCCTGTACAATGGTTCAGGGGCCTGAGGCCTTAAATTGCCCGGTTGCCTCCTGGAATTGCGCCTCTCGCAGGATGCCTCCCAGACGCAAGGTGGCACCAGTGCCAACTTGGTCTGCTTTGAGAGTGTCAAGTGGGTCCTGAAAACTGACACCCAGAACAGTGGCTTGTGAGTTTTGTTTCCCAGGGAAAAATCCTGTACAATGGTTCAGGGGCCTGAGCCCTTAAATTGCCAGGTGCCACCTGGAATTGCGCCTCTCGCAGGATGCCTCCCAGACGCAAGGTGGCACCAGTGCCAACTTGGTCTGGTTTAAGAGTGCCAAGTGGGTCCTGAAAACTGATACCCAGAACAGTGGCTTGTGAGTTTTGTTTCCCAGGGAAAAAGCCTGTACAATGGTTCAGGGTCCTGCGGCCTTAAATTGCCGGGTGCCTCCTGGAATTCCGACTCTCGCAGGATGCCTCCCAGGCGCAACATGACACCAGTGCCAACTTGGTCTGGTTTAAGAGTGCCAAGTGGGTCCTGCAAACTGACACCCAGAACAGTGGCTTGTGAGTTTTGTTTCCCAGGGAAAAAGCCTGTACAATGGTTCAGGGTCCTGCGGCCTTAAATTGCGGGGTGCCTCCTGGAATTCCGCATTACGCCAATTGTTTCCCAGACGCTAAGCAACACCAGTGCCAACTTGGTCTGGTTTAAGAGTGCCAAGTGGGTCCTGGAAACTGACACCCAGAACAGTGGCTTGTGAGTTTTGTTTCCCAGGGAAAAAGCCTGTACAATGGTACAGGGCCCTGCGGCCTTTAATTCATGGGTGCCTCCTGGAATTGCGCCTCTCGCTGGATGCCTCCCAGACGCAAGGCGCCACCAGTGCCAACTTGGTCTGCTTTGAGAGTTTCAAGTGGGTCCTGAAAACTGACACCCAGAACAGTGGCTTGTGAGTTTTGTTTCCCAGGGAAAAAGCCTGTACAATGGTTCAGGGTCCTGCGGCCTTAAATTGCCGGGTGACTCCTGGAATTCCGCATCTCACCAGATGTTTCCCAGACGCTAAGCAACACCAGTGCCAACTTGGTCTGGTTTAAGAGTGCCAAGTGGGTCCTGGAAACTGACACCCAGAACAGTGGCTTCTGAATATTTTTTCCCAGGGAAAAAGCCTGTAGAATGGTTTTGGGTCCTGCGGCCTTAAATTGCAGGGTGCCTCCTGGAATTCCCCCTCTCGCAGGATGCCTCCCAAACGCAAGGTGGCACCAGTGCCAACTTGGTCTGGTTTAAGAGTGCCAAGTGTGTCCTGAAAACTGACACCCAGAACAGTGGCTTGTGAGTTTTGTTTCCCAGGGAAAAAGCCTGTACAATGGTTCAGGGTCCTGCGGCCTTCAATTGCCGGGTGCCTCCTGATATTCGGCCTCTCGCAGGATGCCTCCCAGACGCAAGGTGGCACCAGTGCCAACTTGGTCTGGTTTAAGAGTGCCAAGTGGGTCCTGCAAACTGACACCCAGAACAGTGGCTTGTGAGTTTTGTTTCCCAGGGAAAAAGCCTGTAAAATGGTTCAGGGGCCTGAGGCCTTCAATTGCCGGGTGCCTCCTGGAATTCGGCCTCTCGCAGGATGCCTCCCAGACGCAAGGTGGCACCAGTGCCAACTTGGTCTGGTTTAAGAGTGCCAAGTGGGTCCTGCAAACTGACACCCAGAACAGTGGCTTGTGAGTTTTGTTTCCCAGGGAAAAAGCCTGTACAATGGTTCAGGGTCCTGCGGCCTTAAATTGCCAGGTGCCTCCTAGAATTCGGCCTCTCGCAGGATGCCTCCCAGACGCTAAGCAACACCAGTGCCAACTTGGTCTGGTTTAAGAGTGCCAAGTGGGTCCTGCAAACTGACACCCAGAACAGTGGCTTGTGAGTTTTGTTTCCCAGGGAAAAAGCCTGTACAATGGTTCAGGGTCCTGAGGCCTTAAATTGCCGGGTGCCTCCTGGAATTCGGCCTCTCGCAGGATGCCTCCCAGACGCAAGGTGGCACCAGTGCCAACTTGGTCTGGTTTAAGAGTGCCAAGTGGGTCCTGAAAACTGACACCCAGAACAGTGGCTTGTGAGTTGTGTTTCCCAGGGAAAAAGCCTGTACAATGGTTCAGGGTCCTGAGGCCTTAAATTGCCGGGTGCCTCCTGGAATTCGGCCTCTCGCAGGATGCCTCCCAGACGCAAGGTGGCACCAGTGCCAACTTGGTCTGGTTTAAGAGTGCCAAGTGGGTCCTGAAAACTGACACCCAGAACAGTGGCTTGTGAGTTGTGTTTCCCAGGGAAAAAGCCTGTACAATGGTTCAGGTTCCTGCGGCCTTAAATTGCCGGGTGCCTCCTGGAATTGCGCCTCTCGCAGGATGCCTCCCAGACGCAAGGTGGCACCAGTGCCAACTTGGTCTGCTTTGAGAGTGTCAAGTGGGTCCTGAAAACTGACACCCAGAACAGTTGCTTGTGAGTTTTGTTTCCCAGGGAAAAATCCTGCACAATGGTTCAGGGTCCTGCGGCCTTAAATTGCCGGATGCCTCCTGATATTCGGCGTCTTCCAAGATGCCTCCCAGACGCAACATGACACCAGTGCCAACTTGGTCTGGTTTAAGAGTGCCTAGTGGGTCCTGCAAAATGACACCCAGAACAGTGGCTTGTGAGTTTTGTTTCCCAGGGAAAAAGCCTGTACAATGGTTCAGGGTCCTGCGGCCTTAAATTGCGGGGTGCCTCCTGGAATTCCGCATTACGCCAATTGTTTCCCAGACGCTAAGCAACACCAGTGCCAACTTGGTCTGGTTTAAGAGTGCCAAGTGGGTCCTGGAAACTGACACCCAGAACAGTGGCTTGTGAGTTTTGTTTCCCAGGGAAAAAGCCTGTACAATGGTACAGGGCCCTGCGGCCTTTAATTCCTGGGTGCCTCCTGGAATTGCGCCTCTCGCAGGATGCCTCCCAGACGCAAGGTGCCACCAGTGCCAACTTGGTCTGGTTTGAGAGTTTCAAGTGGGTCCTGAAAACTGATACCCAGAACAGTGGCTTGTGAGTTTTGTTTCCCAGGGAAAAAGCCTGTAAAATGGGTCAGCGTCCTGAGGCCTTAAATTGCCGGGTGCCTCCTGGAATTCGGCCTCTCGCAGGATGCCTCCCAGACGCAAGGTGGCACCAGTGCCAACTTGGTCTGGTTTAAGAGTGCCAAGTGGGTCCTGCAAACTGACACCCAGAACAGTGGCTTGTGAGTTGTGTTTCCCAGGGAAAAAGCCTGTACAATGGTTCAGGGTCCTGCGGCCTTAAATTGCCGGGTGCCTCCTGGAATTGCGCCTCTCGCAGGATGCCTCCCAGACGCAAGGTGGCACCAGTGCCAACTTGGTCTGCTTTGAGAGTGTCAAGTGGGTCCTGAAAACTGACACCCAGAACAGTGGCTTGTGAGTTTTGTTTCCCAGGGAAAAATCCTGCACAATGGTTCAGGGTCCTGCGGCCTTAAATTGCCGGATGCCTCCTGATATTCGGCGTCTTCCAAGAGGCCTCCCAGACGCATGGTGGCACCAGTGCAAACTTGGTCTGGTTTAAGAGTGCCAAGTGGGTCCTGCAAACTGACACCCAGAACAGTGGCTTGTGAGTTTTGTTTCCCAGGGAAAAATCCTGCACAATGGTTCAGGGTCCTGCGGCCTTAAATTGCCGGATGCCTCCTGATATTCGGCGTCTTCCAAGATGCCTCCCAGACGCATGGTGGCACCAGTGCAAGCTTGGTCTGGGTTGAGAGTGCCAAGTGCGTCCTGCAAACTGACACCCAGAACAGTGGCTTCTGAATTTTGTTTTCCAGGGAAAAAGGCCTGTAGAATGGTTTTCGGTCCTGCGGCCTTAAATTGCCAGGTGCCTCCTGGAATTCAGCCTCTCGCAGGATGCCTCCCAGACGCAAGGTGGCACCAGTGCCAACTAAGACTCGTTTGAGAGTGCCAAGTGGGTCCTGAAAACTGATACCCAGAACAGTGGCTTGTGAGTTTTGTTTCCCAGGGAAAAAGCCTGTACAATGGTTCAGGGTCCTGCGGCCTTAAATTGCCGGGTGACTCCTGGAATTCCGCATCTCACCAGATGTTTCCCAGACGCTAAGCAACACCAGTGCCAACTTGGTCTGGTTTAAGAGTGCCAAGTGGGTCCTGCAAACTGACACCCAGAACAGTGGCTTCTGAATATTTTTTCCCAGGGAAAAAGTCTGTAGAATGGTTTTGGGTCCTGCGGCCTTAAATTGCAGGGTGCCTCCTGGAATTCCCCCTCTCGCAGGATGCCTCCCAAACGCAAGGTGGCACCAGTGCCAACTTGGTCTGGTTTGAGAGTGCCAAGTGTGTCCTGAAAACTGACACCCAGAACAGTGGCTTGTGACTTTTGTTTCCCAGGGAAAAAGCCTGTACAATGGTTCAGGGTCCTGCGGCCTTAAATTGCCGGGTGCCTCCTGATATTCGGCCTCTCGCAGGATGCCTCCCAGACGCAAGGTGGCACCAGTGCCAACTTGGTCTGGTTTAAGAGTGCCAAGTGGGTCCTGCAAACTGACACCCAGAACAGTGGCTTGTGAGTTTTGTTTCCCAGGGAAAAAGCCTGTAAAATGGTTCAGGGGCCTGCGGCCTTAAATTGCCGGGTGCCTCCTGGAATTCCGCCTCTCGCAGGATGCCTCCCAGACGCAAGGTGGCACCAGTGCCAACTTGGTCTGGTTTAAGAGTGCCAAGTGCCTCCTTGAAACTGACACCCCGAACAATGGCTTCTGAATTTTTTTTTCCAGGGAAAAAGCCTGTCGAATGGTTTTGGGTCCTGCGACCTTAAATTGCCGGGTGCCTCCTGGAATTCCGCCTCTCGCAGGATGCCTCCCAGACGCAAGGTGGCACCAGTGCCAACTTGGTCTGCTTTGAGAGTGCCAAGTGGGTCCTGCAAACTGACGCCCAGAACAGTGGCTTGTGAGTTTTGTTTCCCAGGGAAAAATCCTGTACAATGGTTCAGGGTCCTGCGGCCTTAAATTGCCGGGTGCCTCCTGGAATTCCGCAACTCGCCAGGTGTTTCCCAGACGCTAAGCAACACCAGTGCCAACTTGGTCTGGTTTAAGAGTGCCAAGTGGGTCCTGGAAACTGACACCCAGAACAGTGGCTTGTGAGTTTTGTTTCCCAGGGAAAAAGCCTGTACAATGGTTAAGGTTCCTGTGGCCTTAAATTGCCGGGTGCCTCCTGGAATTCGGCGTCTTGCAAGATGCCTCCCAGACGCAAGTTGGCACCAGTGCCAACTTGGTCTTGTTTGAGAGTGCCAAGTGGGTCCTGCAAACTGACACCCAGAACAGTGGCTTCTGAGTTGTGTTTCCCAGGGAAAAAACCTGTAGAATGGTTTTGGTTCCTGCGGCCTTAAATTGCCGGGTGCCTCCTGGAATTGCGCCTCTCGCAGGATGCCTCCCAGACGCAAGGTGGCACCAGTGCCAACTTGGTCTGGTTTGAGAGTGCCAAGTGGGTCCTGCAAACTGACACCAAGAACAGTGGCTTGTGAGTTTTGTTTCCCAGGGAAAAAGCCTGTACAATGGTTCAGGTTCACGCGGCCTTAAATTTCCGGGTGCCTCCTGGAATTGCGCCTCTCGCAGGATGCCTCTCAGACGCAAGGTGGCACCGGTGCCAACTTTGCCTGGTTTGAGAGTGCCAAGTGGGATCTGCAAACTGACACCCAGAACAGTGGCTTGTGAGTTTTGTTTCCCAGGGAAAAAGCCTGTACAATGGTTCAGGGTCCTGCGGCCTTAAATTGCCGGGTGCCTCCTGGAATTCCGCAACTCGCCAGGTGTTTCCCAGACGCTAAGCAACACCAGTGCCAACTTGGTCTGGTTTAAGAGTGCCAAGTGGGTCCTGGAAACTGACACCCAGAACAGTGGCTTGTGAGTTTTGTTTCCCAGGGAAAAAGCCTGTACAATGGTTCAGGGTCCTGCGGCCTTAAATTGCCAGGTGCCTCCTGGAATTCGGCCTCTCGCAGGATGCCTCCCAGACGCAAGGTGGCACCAGTGCCAACTTGGTCTGGTTTAAGAGTGCCAAGTGGGTCCTGCAAACTGACACCCAGAACAGTGGCTTGTGAGTTTTGTTTCCCAGGGAAAAAGCCTGTACAATGGTTCAGGGTCCTGAGGCCTTAAATTGCCGGGTGCCTCCTGGAATTCGGCCTCTCGCAGGATGCCTCCCAGACGCAAGGTGGCACCAGTGCCAACTTGGTCTGGTTTAAGAGTGCCAAGTGGGTCCTGGAAACTGACACCCAGAACAGTGGCTTGTGAGTTTTGTTTCCCAGGGAAAAAGCCTGTAAAATGGTTCAGGGTCCTGAGGCCTTAAATTGCAGGGTGCCTCCTGGAATTGCGCCTCTCGCAGGATGCCTCCCAGACGCAAGGTGGCACCAGTGCAAAATTGGTCTGCTTTGAGAGTGTCAAGTGGGTCCTGAAAACTGACACCCAGAACAGTTGCTTGTGAGTTTTGTTTCCCAGGGAAAAATCCTGTACAATGGTTCAGGGTCCTGCGGCCTTAAATTGCCAGGTGCCTCCTGGAATTCAGCCTCTCGCAGGATGCCTCCCAGACGCAAGGTGGCACCAGTGCCAACTAAGTCTCGTTTGAGAGTGCCAAGTGGGTCCTGAAAACTGATACCCAGAACAGTGGCTTGTGAGTTTTGTTTCCCAGGGAAAAAGCCTGTACAATGGTTCAGGGTCCTGCGGCCTTAAATTGCCAGGTGCCTCCTGGAATTCAGCCTCTCGCAGGATGCCTCCCAGACGCAAGGTGGCACCAGTGCCAACTTGGTCTGGTTTAAGAGTGCCAAGTGGGTCCTGAAAACTGACACCCAGAACAGTGGCTTGTGAGTTTTGTTTCCCAGGGAAAAAGCCTGTACAATGGTTCAGGGTCCTGCGGCCTTAAATTGCCGGGTCACTCCTGGAATTCCGCATCTCACCAGATGTTTCCCAGACGCTAAGCAACACCAGTGCCAACTTGGTCTGGTTTAAGAGTGCCAAGTGGGTCCTGGAAACTGACACCCAGAACAGTGGCTTCTGAATATTTTTTCCCAGGGAAAAAGCCTTTAGAAAGGTTTTGGGACCTGCGGCCTTAAATTGCAGGGTGCCTCCTGGAATTCCCCCTCTCGCAGGATGCCTCCCAAACGCAAGGTGGCACCAGTGCCAACTTGGTCTGGTTTGAGAGTGCCAAGTGTGTCCTGAAAACTGACACCCAGAACAGTAGCTTGTGAGTTTTGTTTCCCAGGGAAAAAGCCTGTACAATGGTTCAGGGTCCTGCGGCCTTAAATTGCCGGGTGCCTCCTGGAATTCCCCCTCTCGCAGGATGCCTCCCAGACGCAAGGTGGCACCAGTGCCAACTTGGTCTGGTTTAAGAGTGCCAAGTGGGTCCTGCAAACTGACACCCAGAACAGTGGCTTGTGAGTTTTGTTTCCCAGGGAAAAAGCCTGTAAAATGGTTCAGGGGCCTGCGGCCTTAAATTGCCGGGTGCCTCCTGGAATTCGGCCTCTCGCAGGATGCCTCCCAGACGCAAGGTGGCACCAGTGCCAACTTGGTCTGGTTTAAGAGTGCCAAGTGGGTCCTGAAAACTGATACCCACAACAGTGGCTTGTGAGTTTTGTTTCCCAGGGAAAAAGCCTGTACAATGGTTCAGGGTCCTGAGGCCTTAAATTGCCAGGTGCCTCCTAGAATTCGGCCTCTCGCAGGATGCCTCCCAGACGCAAGGTGGCACCAGTGCCAACTTGGTCTGGTTTAAGAGTGCCAAGTGTGTCCTGCAAACTGACACCCAGAACAGTGGCTTGTGAGTTTTGTTTCCCAGGGAAAAAGCCTAAACAATGGTTCAGGGTCCTGAGGCCTTAAATTGCCGGGTGCCTCCTGGAATTCGTCCTCTCGCAGGATGCCTCCCAGATGCAAGGTGGCACCAGTGCCAACTTGGTCTGGTTTAAGAGTGGCAAGTGGGTCCTGGAAACTGACACCCAGAACAGTGGCTTGTGAGTTTTGTTTCCCAGGGAAAAAGCCTGTAAAATGGTTCAGGGTCCTGCGGCCTTAAATTGCCAGGTGCCTCCTGGAATTCAGCCTCTCGCAGGATGCCTCCCAGACGCAAGGTGGCACCAGTGCCAACTAAGTCTCGTTTGAGAGTGTCAAGTGGGTCCTGAAAACTGACACCCAGAACAGTGGCTTGTGAGTTTTGTTGCCCAGGGAAAAAGCCTGTAGAATGGTTTTGGGTCCTGCGGCCTTAAATTGCCAGGTGCCTCCTGGAATTCAGCCTCTCGCAGGATGCCTCCCAGACGCAAGGTGGCACCAGTGCCAACTTGGTCTGGTTTGAGAGTGCCAGGTGCCTCCTTGAAACTGACACCCAAAACAATGGCTTCTGAATTTTTTTTTCCAGGGAAAAAGCCTGTCGAATGGTTTTGGGTCCTGCGACCTTAAATTGCCGGGTGCCTCCTGGAATTCCGCCTCTCGCAGCATGCCTCCCAGACGCAAGGTGGCACCAGTGCCAACTTGGTCTGCTTTGAGAGTGCCAAGTGGGTCCTGCAAACTGACGCCCAGAACAGTGGCTTGTGAGTTTTGTTTCCCAGGGAAAAAGCCTGTACAATGGTTCAGGGTCCTGCGGCCTTAAATTGCCGGGTGCCTCCTGGAATTCCGCAACTCGCCAGGTGTTTCCCAGACGCTAAGCAACACCAGTGCCAACTTGGTCTGGTTTAAGAGTGCCAAGTGGGTCCTGGAAACTGACACCCAGAACAGTGGCTTGTGAGTTTTGTTTCCCAGGGAAAAAGCCTGTACAATGGTTCAGGGTCCTGCGGCCTTAAATTGCCAGGTGCCTCCTGGAATTCGGCCTCTCGCAGGATGCCTCCCAGACGCAAGGTGGCACCAGTGCCAACTTGGTCTGGTTTAAGAGTGCCAAGTGGGTCCTGCAAACTGACACCCAGAACAGTGGCTTGTGAGTTTTGTTTCCCAGGGAAAAAGCCTGTACAATAGTTCAGGGTCCTGAGGCCTTAAATTGCCGGGTGCCTCCTGGAATTCGGCCTCTCGCAGGATGCCTCCCAGACGCAAGGTGGCACCAGTGCCAACTTGGTCTGGTTTAAGAGTGCCAAGTGGGTCCTGCAAACTGACACCCAGAACAGTGGCTTGTGAGTTGTGTTTCCCATGGAAAAAGCCTGTACAATGGTTCAGGGTCCTGCGGCCTTAAATTGCCGGGTGCCTCCTGGAATTGCGCCTCTCGCAGGATGCCTCTCAGACGCAAGGTGGCACCAGTGCAAAATTGGTCTGCTTTGAGAGTGTCAAGTGGGTCCTGAAAACTGACACCCAGAACAGTTGCTTGTGAGTTTTGTTTCCCAGGGAAAAATCCTGTACAATGGTTCAGGGTCCTGCGGCCTTAAATTGCCGGATGCCTCCTGATATTCGGCCTCTTCCAAGATGCCTCCCAGACGCAAGGTGGCACCAGTGCCAACTAAGTCTCGTTTGAGAGTGCCAAGTGGGTCCTGAAAACTGATACCCAGAACAGTGGCTTGTGAGTTTTGTTTCCCAGGGAAAAAGCCTGTACAATGGTTCAGGGTCCTGCGGCCTTAAATTGCCACGTGCCTCCTGGAATTCAGCCTCTCGCAGGATGCCTCCCAGACGCAAGGTGGCACCAGTGCCAACTTGGTCTGGTTTAAGAGTGCCAAGTGGGTCCTGCAAACTGACACCCAGAACAGTGGCTTGTGAGTTTTGTTTCCCAGGGAAAAAGCCTGTACAATGGTTCAGGGTCCTGAGGCCTTAAATTGCCGGGTGACTCCTGGAATTCCGCATCTCACCAGATGTTTCCCAGACGCTAAGCAACACCAGTGCCAACTTGGTCTGGTTTAAGAGTGCCAAGTGGGTCCTGGAAACTGACACCCAGAACAGTGGCTTCTGAATATTTTTTCCCAGGGAAAAAGCCTGTAGAATGGTTTTGGGTCCTGCGGCCTTAAATTGCAGGGTGCCTCCTGGAATTCCCCCTCTCGCAGGATGCCTCCCAAACGCAAGGTGGCACCAGTGCCAACTTGGTCTGGTTTAAGAGTGCCAAGTGGGTCCTGCAAACTGACACCCAGAACAGTGGCTTGTGAGTTTTGTTTCCCAGGGAAAAAGCCTGTACAATGGTTCAGGGTCCTGCGGCCTTAAATTGCCGGGTGCCTCCTGGAATTCGGCCTCTCGCAGGATGCCTCCCAGACGCAAGGTGGCACCAGTGCCAACTTGGTCTGGTTTAAGAGTGCCAAGTGGGTCCTGCAAACTGACACCCAGAACAGTGGCTTGTGAGTTTTGTTTCCCAGGGAAAAAGCCTGTACAATGGTTCAAGGTCCTGCGGCCTTAAATTGCCAGGTGCCTCCTAGAATTCGGCCTCTCGCAGGATGCCTCCCAGACGCAAGGTGGCACCAGTGCCAACTTGGTCTGGTTTAAGAGTGCCAAGTGGGTCCTGCAAACTGACACCCAGAACAGTGGCTTGTGAGTTGTGTTTCCCAGGGAAAAAGCCTGTACAATTGTTCAGGGTCCTGCGGCCTTAAATTGCCGGGTGCCTCCTGGAATTGCGCCTCTCGCAGGATGCCTCCCAGACGCAAGGTGGCACCAGTGCCAACTTGGTCTGCTTTGAGAGTGTCAAGTGGGTCCTGAAAACTGACACCCAGAACAGTGGCTTGTGAGTTTTGTTGCCCAGGGAAAAAGCCTGTAGGATGGTTTTGGGTCCTGCGGCCTTAAATTGCCAGGTGCCTCCTGGAATTCAGCCTCTCGCAGGATGCCTCCCAGACGCAAGGTGGCACCAGTGCCAACTTGGTCTGGTTTGAGAGTGCCAGGTGCCTCCTTGAAACTGACACCCAAAACAATGGCTTCTGAATTTTTTTTTCCAGGGAAAAAGCCTGTCGAATGGTTTTGGGTCCTGCGACCTTAAATTGCCGGGTGCCTCCTGGAATTCCGCCTCTCGCAGGATGCCTCCCAGACGCAAGGTGGCACCAGTGCCAACTTGGTCTGCTTTGAGAGTGCCAAGTGGGTCCTGCAAACTGACGCCCAGAACAGTGGCTTGTGAGTTTTGTTTCCCAGGGAAAAAGCCTGTACAATGGTTCAGGGTCCTGCGGCCTTAAATTGCCGGGTGCCTCCTGGAATTCCGCAACTCGCCAGGTGTTTCCCAGACGCTAAGCAACACCAGTGCCAACTTGGTCTGGTTTAAGAGTGCCAAGTGGGTCCTGGAAACTGACACCCAGAACAGTGGCTTGTGAGTTTTGTTTCCCAGGGAAAAAGCCTGTACAATGGTTAAGGTTCCTGTGGCCTTAAATTGCCGGGTGCCTCCTGGAATTCGGCGTCTTGCAAGATGCCTCCCAGACGCAAGTTGGCACCAGTGCCAACTTGGTCTTGTTTGAGAGTGCCAAGTGGGTCCTGCAAACTGACACCCAGAACAGTGGCTTCTGAGTTTTGTTTCCCAGGGAAAAAGCCTGTAGAATGGTTTTGGTTCCTGCGGCCTTAAATTGCCGGGTGCCTCCTGGAATTGCGCCTCTCGCAGGATGCCTCCCAGACGCAAGGTGGCACCAGTGCCAACTTGGTCTGGTTTGAGAGTGCCAAGTGTGTCCTGCAAACTGACACCAAGAACAGTGGCTTGTGAGTTTTGTTTCCCAGGGAAAAAGCCTGTACAATGGTTCAGGTTCACGCGGCCTTAAATTTCCGGGTGCCTCCTGGAATTGCGCCTCTCGCAGGATGCCTCTCAGACGCAAGGTGGCACCGGTGCCAACTTTGCCTGGTTTGAGAGTGCCAAGTGGGATCTGCAAACTGACACCCAGAACAGTGGCTTGTGAGTTTTGTTTCCCAGGGAAAAAGCCTGTACAATGGTTCAGGGTCCTGCGGCCTTAAATTGCCGGGTGCCTCCTGGAATTCCGCAACTCGCCAGGTGTTTCCCAGACGCTAAGCAACACCAGTGCCAACTTGGTCTGGTTTAAGAGTGCCAAGTGGGTCCTGGAAACTGACACCCAGAACAGTGGCTTGTGAGTTTTGTTTCCCAGGGAAAAAGCCTGTACAATGGTTCAGGGTCCTGCGGCCTTAAATTGCCAGGTGCCTCCTGGAATTCGGCCTCTCGCAGGATGCCTCCCAGACGCAAGGTGGCACCAGTGCCAACTTGGTCTGGTTTAAGAGTGCCAAGTGGGTCCTGAAAACTGACACCCAGAACAGTGGCTTGTGAGTTTTGTTTCCCAGGGAAAAAGCCTGTACAATGGTTCAGGGTCCTGAGGCCTTAAATTGCCGGGTGCCTCCTGGAATTCGGCCTCTCGCAGGATGCCTCCCAGACGCAAGGTGGCACCAGTGCCAACTTGGTCTGGTTTAAGAGTGCCAAGTGGGTCCTGCAAACTGACACCCAGAACAGTGGCTTGTGAGTTGTGTTTCCCAGGGAAAAAGCCTGTAAAATGGTTCAGGGTCCTGAGGCCTTAAATTGCAGGGTGCCTCCTGGAATTGCGCCTCTCGCCGGATGCCTCCCAGACGCAAGGTGGCACCAGTGCAAAATTGGTCTGCTTTGAGAGTGTCAAGTGGGTCCTGAAAACTGACACCCAGAACAGTTGCTTGTGAGTTTTGTTTCCCAGGGAAAAATCCTGTACAATGGTTCAGGGTCCTGCGGCCTTAAATTGCCAGGTGCCTCCTGGAATTCAGCCTCTCGCAGGATGCCTCCCAGACGCAAGGTGGCACCAGTGCCAACTAAGTCTCGTTTGAGAGTGCCAAGTGGGTCCTGAAAACTGATACCCAGAACAGTGGCTTGTGAGTTTTGTTTCCCAGGGAAAAAGCCTGTACAATGGTTCAGGGTCCTGCGGCCTTAAATTGCCAGGTGCCTCCTGGAATTCAGCCTCTCGCAGGATGCCTCCCAGACGCAAGGTGGCACCAGTGCCAACTTGGTCTGGTTTAAGAGTGCCAAGTGGGTCCTGCAAACTGACACCCAGAACAGTGGCTTGTGAGTTTTGTTTCCCAGGGAAAAAGCCTGTACAATGGTTCAGGGTCCTGCGGCCTTAAATTGCCGGGTCACTCCTGGAATTCCGCATCTCACCAGATGTTTCCCAGACGCTAAGCAACACCAGTGCCAACTTGGTCTGGTTTAAGAGTGCCAAGTGGGTCCTGGAAACTGACACCCAGAACAGTGGCTTCTGAATATTTTTTCCCAGGGAAAAAGCCTTTAGAATGGTTTTGGGTCCTGCGGCCTTAAATTGCAGGGTGCCTCCTGGAATTCCCCCTCTCGCAGGATGCCTCCCAAACGCAAGGTGGCACCAGTGCCAACTTGGTCTGGTTTGAGAGTGCCAAGTGTGTCCTGAAAACTGACACCCAGAACAGTAGCTTGTGAGTTTTGTTTCCCAGGGAAAAAGCCTGTACAATGGTTCAGGGTCCTGCGGCCTTAAATTGCCGGGTGCCTCCTGGAATTCCCCCTCTCGCAGGATGCCTCCCAGACGCAAGGTGGCACCAGTGCCAACTTGGTCTGGTTTAAGAGTGCCAAGTGGGTCCTGAAAACTGACACCCAGAACAGTGGCTTGTGAGTTTTGTTTCCCAGGGAAAAAGCCTGTAAAATGGTTCAGGGGCCTGCGGCCTTAAATTGCCGGGTGCCTCCTGGAATTCGGCCTCTCGCAGGATGCCTCCCAGACGCAAGGTGGCACCAGTGCCAACTTGGTCTGGTTTAAGAGTGCCAAGTGGGTCCTGCAAACTGACACCCAGAACAGTGGCTTGTGAGTTTTGTTTCCCAGGGAAAAAGCCTGTACAATGGTTCAGGGTCCTGCGGCCTTAAATTGCCAGGTGCCTCCTAGAATTCGGCCTCTCGCAGGATGCCTCCCAGACGCAAGGTGGCACCAGTGCCAACTTGGTCTGGTTTAAGAGTGCCAAGTGGGTCCTGCAAACTGACACCCAGAACAGTGGCTTGTGAGTTTTGTTTCCCAGGGAAAAAGCCTGTACAATGGTTCAGGGTCCTGAGGCCTTAAATTGCCGGGTGCCTCCTGGAATTCCGCATCTCGCCAGATGTTTCCCAGACGCTAAGCAACACCAGTGCCTTCTTGGTCTGGTTTAAGAGTGCCAAGTGGGTCCTGAAAACTGATACCCAGAACAGTGGCTTGTGAGTTTTGCTTCCCATGGATAAAGCCTGTACAATGGTTCAGGGGCCTGAGGCCTTAAATTGCCCGGTTGCCTCCTGGAATTGCGCCTCTCGCAGGATGCCTCCCATACGCAAGGTGGCACCAGTGCCAACTTGGTCTGCTTTGAGAGTGTCAAGTGGGTCCTGAAAACTGACACCCAGAACAGTGGCTTGTGAGTTTTGTTTCCCAGGGAAAAAGCCTGTACAATGGTTCAGGGTCCTGCGGCCTTAAATTGCCGGGTGCCTCCTGGAATTCCCCCTCTCGCAGGATGCCTCCCAGACGCAAGGTGGCACCAGTGCCAACTTGGTCTGGTTTAAGAGTGCCAAGTGGGTCCTGCAAACTGACACCCAGAACAGTGGCTTGTGAGTTTTGTTTCCCAAAGAAAAAGCCTGTAAAATGGTTCAGGGGCCTGAGGCCTTAAATTGCCGGGTGCCTCCTGGAATTCGGCCTCTCGCAGGATGCCTCCCAGACGCAAGGTGGCACCAGTGCCAACTTGGTCTGGTTTAAGAGTGCCAAGTGGGTCCTGCAAACTGACACCCAGAACAGTGGCTTGTGAGTTTTGTTTCCCAGGGAAAAAGCCTGTACAATGGTTTAGGGTCCGGCGGCCTTAAATTGCCAGGTGCCTCCTAGAATTCGGCCTCTCGCAGGATGCCTCCCAGACGCATGGTGGCACCAGTGCCAACTTGGTCTGGTTTAAGAGTGCCAAGTGGGTCCTGCAAACTGACACCCAGAACAGTGGCTTGTGAGTTTTGTTTCCCAGGGAAAAAGCCTGTACAATGGTTCAGGGTCCTGAGGCCTTAAATTGCCGGGTGCCTCCTGGAATTCGGCCTCTCGCAGGATGCCTCCCAGACGCAAGGTGGCACCAGTGCCAACTTGGTCTGGTTTAAGAGTGCCAAGTGGGTCCTGCAAACTGACACCCAGAACAGTGGCTTGTGAGTTGTGTTTCCCAGGGAAAAAGCCTGTACAATGGTTCAGGGTCCTGCGGCCTTAAATTGCCGGGTGCCTCCTGGAATTGCGCCTCTCGCAGGATGCCTCCCAGACGCAAGGTGGCACCAGTGCCAACTTGGTCTGCTTTGAGAGTGTCAAGTGGGTCCTGAAAACTGACACCCAGAACAGTTGCTTGTGAGTTTTGTTTCCCAGGGAAAAATCCTGCACAATGGTTCAGGGTCCTGCGGCCTTAAATTGCCGGATGCCTCCTGATATTCGGCGTCTTCCAAGATGCCTCCCAGACGCATGGTGGCACCAGTGCAAGCTTGGTCTGGGTTGAGAGTGCCAAGTGCGTCCTGCAAACTGACACCCAGAACAGTGGCTTCTGAATTTTGTTTTCCAGGGAAAAAGGCCTGTAGAATGGTTTTCGGTCCTGCGGCCTTAAATTGCCAGGTGCCTCCTGGAATTCAGCCTCTCGCAGGATGCCTCCCAGACGCAAGGTGGCACCAGTGCCAACTTGGTCTGGTTTAAGAGTGCCAAGTGGGTCCTGCAAACTGACACCCAGAACAGTGGCTTGTGAGTTTTGTTTCCCAGGGAAAAAGCCTGTACAATGGTTCAGGGTCCTGCGGCCTTAAATTGCCGGGTGACTCCTGGAATTCGGCCTCTCGCAGGATGCCTCCCAAACGCAAGGTGGCACCAGTGCCAACTTGGTCTGGTTTAAGAGTGCCAAGTGGGTCCTGAAAACTGACACCCAGAACAGTGGCTTGTGAGTTTTGTTTCCCAGGGAAAAAGCCTGTACAATGGTTTTGGGTCCTGAGGCCTTAAATTGCCGGGTGCCTCCTGGAATTCGGCCTCTCGCAGGATGCCTCCCAGACGCAAGGTGGCACCAGTGCCAACTTGGTCTGGTTTAAGAGTGCCAAGTGGGTTCTGAAAACTGACACCCAGAACAGTGGCTTGTGAGTTGTGTTTCCCAGGGAAAAAGCCTGTACAATGGTTCAGGGTAGTGCGGCCTTAAATTGCCAGGTGCCTCCTGGAATTCGGCCTCTTGCAGGATGCCTCCCAGACGCAAGGTGGCACCAGTGCCAACTTGGTCTGCTTTGAGAGTGTCAAGTGGGTCCTGAAAACTGACACCCAGAACAGTGGCTTGTGAGTTTTGTTTCCCAGGGAAAAAGCCTGTACAATGGTTCAGGTTCACGCAACCTTAAATTGCCGGGTGCCTCCTGGAATTCGGCGTCTTGCAAGATGCCTCCCAGACGCAAGGTGGCACCAGTTCCAACTTGGTAGGGTTTAAGAGTGCCAAGTGGGTCCTGAAAACTGACACCCAGAACAGTGGCTTCTGAATTTTGTTTTCCAGGGAAAAAGCCTGTAGAATGGTTTTGGGTCCTGCGGCCTTAAATTGCCGGGTGCCTCCTGGAATTCCGCATCTCGCCAGATGTTTCCCAGACGCTAAGCAACACCAGTGCCTACTTGGTCTAGTTTAAGAGTGCCAAGTGGGTCCTGAAAACTGACACCCAGAACAGTGGCTTGTGAGTTTTGCTTCCCAGGGATAAAGCCTGTACAATGGTTCAGGGGCCTGCGGCCTTAAATTGCTCGGTTGCCTCCTGGAATTGCGCCTCTCGCAGGATGCCTCCCAGACGCAAGGTGGCACCAGTGCCAACTTGGTCTGCTTTGAGAGTGTCAAGTGGGTCCTGAAAACTGACACCCAGAACAGTGGCTTGTGAGTTTTGTTTCCCAGGGAAAAATCCTGTACAATGGTTCAGGGGCCTGAGCCCTTAAATTGCCAAGTGACTCCTTGAATTGCGCCTCTCGCAGGATGCCTCCCAGACGCAAGGTGGCACCAGTGCCAACTTGGTCTGGTTTAAGAGTGCCAAGTGGGTCCTGCAAACTGACACCCAGAACAGTGGCTTGTGAGTTTTGTTTCCCAGGGAAAAAGCCTGTACAATGGTTCAGGGTCCTGCGGCCTTAAATTGCCGGGTGCCTCCTGGAATTCGGCCTCTCGCAGGATGCCTCCCAGACGCAAGGTGGCACCAGTGCCAACTTGGTCTGGTTTAAGAGTGCCAAGTGGGTCCTGCAAACTGACACCCAGAACAGTGGCTTGTGAGTTGTGTTTCCCAGGGAAAAAGCCTGTACAATGGTTCAGGGTCCTGCGGCCTTAAATTGCCGGGTGCCTCCTGGAATTGCGCCTCTCGCAGGATGCCTCCCAGACGCAAGGTGGCACCAGTGCCAACTTGGTCTGCTTTGAGAGTGTCAAGTGGGTCCTGAAAACTGACACCCAGAACAGTTGCTTGTGAGTTTTGTTTCCCAGGGAAAAATCCTGCACAATGGTTCAGGGTCCTGCGGCCTTAAATTGCCGGATGCCTCCTGATATTCGGCGTCTTCCAAGATGCCTCCCAGACGCATGGTGGCACCAGTGCAAGCTTGGTCTGGGTTGAGAGTGCCAAGTGCGTCCTGCAAACTGACACCCAGAACAGTGGCTTCTGAATTTTGTTTTCCAGGGAAAAAGGCCTGTAGAATGGTTTTCGGTCCTGCGGCCTTAAATTGCCAGGTGCCTCCTGGAATTCAGCCTCTCGCAGGATGCCTCCCAGACGCAAGGTGGCACCAGTGCCAACTTGGTCTGGTTTAAGAGTGCCAAGTGGGTCCTGCAAACTGACACCCAGAACAGTGGCTTGTGAGTTTTGTTTCCCAGGGAAAAAGCCTGTACAATGGTTCAGGGTCCTGCGGCCTTAAATTGCCAGGTGCCTCCTGGAATTCGGCCTCTCGCAGGATGCCTCCCAGACGCAAGGTGGCACCAGTGCCAACTTGGTCTGGTTTAAGAGTGCCAAGTGGGTCCTGAAAACTGACACCCAGAACAGTGGCTTGTGAGTTTTGTTTCCCAGGGAAAAAGCCTGTACAATGGTTCAGGGTCCTGCGGCCTTAAATTGCCGGGTGCCTCCTGGAATTCGGACTCTCGCAGGATGCCTCCCAGGCGCAACATGACACCAGTGCCAACTTGGTCTGGTTTAAGAGTGCCTAGTGGGTCCTGAAAACTGACACCCAGAACAGTGGCTTGTGAGTTTTGTTTCCCAGGGAAAAACCCTGTACAATGGTTCAGGGTCCTGCGGCCTTCAATTGCGGGTTGCCTCCTAGAATTCCGCATTACGCCAATTGTTTCCCAGACGCTAAGCAACACCAGTGCCAACTTGGTCTGGTTTAAGTGTGCCAAGTCGGTCCTGAAAACTGACACCCAGAACAGTGGCTTGTGAGTTTTGTTTCCCAGGGAAAAAGCCTGTACAATGGTTCAGGGCCCTGCGGCCTTTAATTGCTGGGTGCCTCCTGGAATTGCGCCTCTCGCAGGATGCCTTTCAGGTGCAAGGTGCCACCAGTGCCAACTTGGTCTGCTTTGAGAGTGTCAAGTGGGTCCTGAAAACTGACACCCAGAACAGTGGCTTGTGAGTTTTGTTTCCCAGGGAATAAGCCTGTACAATGGTTCAGGGTCCTGCGGCCTTAAATTGCCGGGTGACTCCTGGAATTCCGCATCTCACCAGATGTTTCCCAGACGCTAAGCAACACCAGTGCCAACTTGGTCTGGTTTAAGAGTGCCAAGTGGGTCCTGGAAACTGACACCCAGAACAGTGGCTTCTGAATATTTTTTCCTAGGGAAAAAGCCTGTAGAATGGTTTTGGGTCCTGCGGCCTTAAATTGCAGGGTGCCTCCTGGAATTCCCCCTCTCGCAGGATGCCTCCCAGATGCAAGGTGGCACCAGTGCCAACTTGGTCTGGTTTAAGAGTGCCAAGTGGGTCCTGCAAACTGACACCCAGAACAGTGGCTTGTGAGTTTTGTTTCCCAGGGAAAAAGCCTGTAGAATGGTTTTGGGTCCTGCGGCCTTAAATTGCAGGGTGCCTCCTGGAATTCGGCCTCTCGCAGGATGCCTCCCAGACGCAAGGTGGCACCAGTGCCAACTTGGTCTGGTTTAAGAGTGCCAAGTGGGTCCTGAAAACTGACACCCAGAACAGTGGCTTGTGAGTTTTGTTTCCCAGGGAAAAAGCCTGTACAATGGTTTTGGGTCCTGAGGCCTTAAATTGCCGGGTGCCTCCTGGAATTCGGCCTCTCGCAGGATGCCTCCCAGACGCAAGGTGGCACCAGTGCCAACTTGGTCTGGTTTAAGAGTGCCAAGTGGGTCCTGAAAACTGACACCCAGAACAGTGGCTTGTGAGTTGTGTTTCCCAGGGAAAAAGCCTGTACAATGGTTCAGGGTCGTGCGGCCTTAAATTGCCAGGTGCCTCCTGGAATTCGGCCTCTCGCAGGATGCCTCCCAGACGCAAGGTGGCACCAGTGCCAACTTGGTCTGCTTTGAGAGTGTCAAGTGGGTCCTGAAAACTGACACCCAGAACAGTGGCTTGTGAGTTTTGTTTCCCAGGGAAAAATCCTGTACAATGGTTCAGGGTCCTGCGGCCTTAAATTGCCGGATGCCTCCTGATATTCGGCGTCTTCCAAGATGCCTCCCAGACGCATGGTGGCACCAGTGCAAGCTTGGTCAGGGTTTAGAGTGCCAAGTGCGTCCTGCAAACTGACACCCAGAACAGTGGCTTCTGAATTTTGTTTTCCAGGGGAAAAGGCCTGTAGAATGGTTTTCGGTCCTGCGGCCTTTAATTCCTGGGTGCCTCCTGAAATTGCGCCTCTCGCAGGATGCCTCCCAGACGCAAGGTGGCACCAGTACCAACTTTGTCTGGTTTAAGAGTGCCAAGTGGGTCCTGAAAACTGACACCCAGAACAGTGGCTTGTGAGTTTTGTTTCCCAGGGAAAAAGCCTGTACAATGGTTCAGGATCCTGCGGCGTTAAATTGCCAGGTGCCTCCTGGAATTCGGCCTCTCGCAGGATGCCTCCCAGACGCAACGTGGCATCAGTTCCAACTTGGTCTGGTGTAAGAGTGCCAAGTGGGTCCTTAAAACTGACACCCAGAACAGTGGCTTGTGAGTTGTGTTTCCCACGGAAAAAGCCTTTACAATGGAACAGAGCCCTGCGGCCTTTAATTCCTGGGTGCCTCCTGGAGTTGCGCCTCTCGCAGGATGCCTTTCAGTTGCAAGGTGGCACCAGTGCCAACTTGGTCTGGTTTAAGAGTGCCAAGTGGGTCCTGAAAACTGACACCCAGAACAGTGGCTTGTGAGTTGTGTTTTCCAGGGAAAAAGCCTGTACAATGGTTCAGGTTCCTGCGGCCTTAAATTGCCGGGTGCCTCCTGGAATTCCCCCTCTCGCAGGATGCCTCCCAGACGCAAGGTGGCACCAGTGCCAACTTGGTCTGGTGTAAGAGTGCCAAGTGGGTCCTGCAAACTGACACCCAGAACAGTGGCTTGTGAGTTTTGTTTCCCAGGGAAAAAGCCTGTACAATGGTTCAGGGTCCTGAGGCCTTAAATTGCCGGGTGCCTCCTGGAATTCGGACTCTCGCAGGATGCCTCCCAGGCGCAACATGACACCAGTGCCAACTTGGTCTGGTTTAAGAGTGCCAAGTGGGTCCTGAAAACTGACACCCAGAACAGTGGCTTGTGAGTTGTGTTTCCCAGGGAAAAAGCCTGTACAATGGTTCAGGGTCCTGCGGCCTTAAATTGTGGGGTGCCTCCTGGAATTCCGCATCTCGCAAATTGTTTCCCAGACGCTAAGCAACACCAGTGCCAACTTGGTCTGGTTTAAGAGTGCCAGGTCGGTCCTGAAAACTGACACCCAGAACAGTGACTTCTGAATATTTTTTCCCAGGGAAAAAGCCTGTAGAATGGTTTTGGGTCCTGCGGCCTTAAATTGCAGGGTGCCTCCTGGAATTCGGCCTCTCGCAGGATGCCTCCCAGACGCAAGGTGGCACCAGTGCCAACTTGGTCTGGTTTAAGAGTGCCAAGTGGGTCCTGAAAACTGACACCCAGAACAGTGGCTTGTGAGTTTTGTTTCCCAGGGAAAAAGCCTGTACAATGGTTCAGGATCCTGAGGCCTTAAATTGCCTGGTGCCTCCTGGAATTCGGCCTCTCGCAGGATGCCTCCCAGACGCAAGGTGGCACCAGTGCCAACTTGGTCTGGTTTAAGAGTGCCAAGTGGGTCCTGCAAACTGACACCCAGAACAGTGGCTTGTGAGTTTTGTTTCC
Organism: Fringilla coelebs; assembly: GCF_963513975.1. Lineage (NCBI taxonomy): Eukaryota > Metazoa > Chordata > Aves > Passeriformes > Fringillidae > Fringilla > Fringilla coelebs. Next base: position 121,632 of record NW_028167279.1, on the reverse strand, counting down.
CAGGGAAAAAGCCTGTACAATGGTTCAGGGGCCTGAGCCCTTAAATTGCCGGGTGCCTCCTGGAATTCCGCCTCTCGCAGGATGCCTCCCAGACGCAAGGTGGCACCAGTGCCAACTTGGTCTGGTTTAAGAGTGCCAAGTGGGTCCTGAAAACTGACACCCAGAACAGTGGCATGTGAGTTTTGTTTCCCAGGGAAAAAGCCTGTACAATGGTTCAGGGTCCTGCGGCCTTAAATTGCCAGGTGCCTCCAGGAACTGCGCCTCTCGCAGGATGCCTCCCAGACGCAAGGTGGCACCAGTGCCAACTTGGTCTGCTTTGAGAGTATCAAGTGGGTCCTGAAAACTGACACCCAGAACAGTGGCTTGTGAGTTTTGTTTCCCAGGGAAAAAGCCTGTACAATGGTTCAGGGTCCTGCGGCCTTAAATTGCCGGATGCCTCCTGATATTCGGCGTCTTCCAAGATGCCTCCCAGACGCATGGTGGCACCAGTGCAAGCTTGGTCTGGGTTGAGAGTGCCAAGTGGGTCCTGCAAACTGACACCCAGAACAGTGGCTTCGGAATTTTGTTTTCCAGGGAAAAAGGCCTGTAGAATGGTTTTCGGTCCTGCGGCCTTAAATTGCCAGGTGCCTCCTGGAATTCAGCCTCTCGCAGGATGCCTCCCAGACGCAAGGTGCCACCAGTGCCAACTTGGTCTGGTTTGAGAGTGCCAAGTGGGTCCTGAAAACTGACACCCAGAACAGTGGCTTGTGAGTTTTGTTGCCCAGGGAAAAAGCCTGTACAATGGTTGAGGGTCCTGCGGCATTTAATTGCCGGGTGCCTCCTGGAATTCCGACTATCGCAGGATGCCTCCCAGGCGCAAGGTGGCACCAGTGCCAACTTGGTCTGGTTTAAGAGTGCCAAGTGGGTCCTGCAAACTGACACCCAGAACAGTTGCTTGTGAGTTTTGTTTCCCAGGGAAAAAGCCTGTACAATGGTTCAGGGTCCTGCGGCCTTAAATTGCCGGGTGCCTCCTGGAATTCGGACTCTCGCAGGATGCCTCCCAGGCGCAACATGACACCAGTGCCAACTTGGTCTGGTTTAAGAGTGCCTAGTGGGTCCTGAAAACTGACACCCAGAACAGTGGCTTGTGAGTTTTGTTTCCCAGGGAAAAAGCCTGTACAATGGTTCAGGGTCCTGCGGCCTTCAATTGCGGGTTGCCTCCTGGAATTCCGCATTACGCCAATTGTTTCCCAGACGCTAAGCAACACCAGTGCCAACTTGGTCTGGTTTAAGAGTGCCAAGTGGGTCCTGCAAACTGACACCCAGAACAGTGGCTTCTGAATATTTTTTCCCAGGGAAAAAGCCTGTAGAATGGTTTTGGGTCCTGCGGCCTAAAATTGCAGGGTGACTCCTGGAATTCCGCATCTCACCAGATGTTTCCCAGACGCTAAGCAACACCAGTGCCAACTTGGTCTGGTTTAAGAGTGCCAAGTGGGTCCTGGAAACTGACACCCAGAACAGTGGCTTCTGAATATTTTTTCCCAGGGAAAAAGCCTGTAGAATGGTTTTGGGTCCTGCGGCCTTAAATTGCAGGGTGCCCCCTGGAATTCCCCCTCTCGCAGGATGCCTCCCAAACGCAAGGTGGCACCAGTGCCAACTTGGTCTGGTTTAAGAGTGCCAAGTGGGTCCTGGAAACTGACACCCAGAACAGTGGCTTGTGAGTTTTGTTTCCCAGGGAAAAAGCCTGTACAATGGTTCAGGGTCCTGCGGCCTTAAATTTCCAGGTGCCTCCTGGAATTCGGCCTCTCGCAGGATGCCTCCCAGACGCAAGGTGGCACCAGTGCCAACTTGGTCTGGTTTAAGAGTGCCAAGTGTGTCCTGCAAACTGACACCCAGAACAGTGGCTTGTGAGTTTTGTTTCCCAGGGAAAAAGCCTGTACAATGGTTCAGGGTCCTGCGGCCTTAAATTGCCGGGTGCCTCCTGGAATTCGGCCTCTCGCAGGATGCCTCCCAGACGCAAGGTGGCACCAGTGCCAACTTGGTCTGGTTTAAGAGTGCCAAGTGGGTCCTGCAAACTGACACCCAGAACAGTGGCTTGTGAGTTGTGTTTCCCAGGGAAAAAGCCTGTACAATGGTTCAGGGTCCTGCGGCCTTAAATTGCCGGGTGCCTCCTGGAATTGCGCCTCTCGCAGGATGCCTCCCAGACGCAAGGTGGCACCAGTGCCAACTTGGTCTGCTTTGAGAGTGTCAAGTGGGTCCTGAAAACTGACACCCAGAACAGTTGCTTGTGAGTTTTGTTTCCCAGGGAAAAATCCTGTACAATGGTTCAGGGTCCTCCGGCCTTAAATTGCCGGATGCCTCCTGATATTCGGCGTCTTCCAAGATGCCTCCCAGACGCATGGTGGCACCAGTGCAAGCTTGGTCTGGGTTGAGAGTGCCAAGTGGGTCCTGCAAACTGACACCCAGAACAGTGGCTTGTGAGTTTTGTTTTCCAGGGAAAAAGGCCTGTAGAATGGTTTTCGGTCCTGCGGCCTTAAATTGCCAGGTGCCTCCTGGAATTCAGCCTCTCGCAGGATGCCTCCCAGACACAAGGTGGCACCAGTGCCAACTAAGTCTCGTTTGAGAGTGCCAAGTGGGTCCTGAAAACTGATACCCAGAACAGTGGCTTGTGAGTTTTGTTTCCCAGGGAAAAAGCCTGTACAATGGTTGAGGGTCCTGCGGCCTTAAATTGCCAGGTGCCTCCTGGAATTCAGCCTCTCGCAGGATGCCTCCCAGACGCAAGGTGGCACCAGTGCCAACTTGGTCTGGTTTAAGAGTGCCAAGTGGGTCCTGAAAACTGACACCCAGAACAGTGGCTTGTGAGTTTTGTTGCCCAGGGAAAAAGCCTGTACAATGGTTCAGGGTCCTGCGGCCTTAAATTGCCGGGTGACTCCTGGAATTCGGCCTCTCGCAGGATGCCTCCCAGACGCAAGGTGGCACCAGTGCCAACTTCGTCTGGTTTAAGAGTGCCAAGTGGGTCCTGCAAACTGACACCCAGAACAGTGGCTTGTGAGTTTTGTTTCCCAGGGAAAAAGCCTGTAAAATGGTTCAGGAGCCTGAGGCCCTAAATTGCCGGGTGTCTCCTGGAATTCGGCCTCTCGCAGGATGCCTCCCAGATGCAAGGTGGCACCAGTGCCAACTTGGTCTGGTTTGAGAGTGCCAAGTGGGTCCTGCAAACTGACACCCAGAACAGTGGCTTGTGAGTTTTGTTTCCCAGGGAAAAAGCCTGTAGAATGGTTTTGGGTCCTGCGGCCTTAAATTGCAAGGTGCCTCCTGGAATTCGGCCTCTCGCAGGATGCCTCCCAGACGCAAGGTGGCACCAGTGCCAACTTGGTCTGGTTTAAGAGTGCCAAGTGGGTCCTGCAAACTGAGACCCAGAACAGTGGCTTGTGAGTTTTGTTTCCCAGGGAAAAAGCCTGTAGAATGGTTTTGGGTCCTGCGGCCTTAAATTGCAGGGTGCCTCCTGGAATTCGGCCTCTCGCAGGATGCCTCCCAGACGCAACGTGGCATCAGTTCCAACTTGGTCTGGTGTAAGAGTGCCAAGTGGGTCCTTAAAACTGACACCCAGAACAGTGGCTTGTGAGTTGTGTTTCCCACGGAAAAAGCCTTTACAATGGAACAGAGCCCTGCGGCCTTTAATTCCTGGGTGCCTCCTGGAGTTGCGCCTCTCGCAGGATGCCTTTCAGTTGCAAGGTGGCACCAGTGCCAACTTGGTCTGGTTTAAGAGTGCCAAGTGGGTCCTGAAAACTGACACCCAGAACAGTGGCTTGTGAGTTTTGTTTCCCAGGGAAAAAGCCTGTACAATGGTTCAGGGTCCTGAGGCCTTAAATTGCCGGGTGCCTCCTGGAATTCGGACTCTCGCAGGATGCCTCCCAGGCGCAACATGACACCAGTGCCAACTTGGTCTGGTTTAAGAGTGCCAAGTGGGTCCTGAAAACTGACACCCAGAACAGTGGCTTGTGAGTTTTGTTTCCCAGGGAAAAAGCCTGTACAATGGTTCAGGGTCCTGCGGCCTTAAATTGTGGGGTGCCTCCTGGAATTCCGCATCTCGCCAATTGTTTCCCAGACGCTAAGCAACACCAGTGCCAACTTGGTCTGGTTTAAGAGTGCCAAGTCGGTCCTGAAAACTGACACCCAGAACAGTGGCTTCTGAATATTTTTTCCCAGGGAAAAAGCCTGTAGAATTGTTTTGGGTCCTGCGGGCTTAAATTGCAGGGGGGCTCCTGGAATTCCCCCTCTCGCAGGATGCCTCCCAAACGCAAGGTGGCACCAGTGCCAACTTGGTCTGGTTTGAGAGTGCCAAGTGTGTCCTGAAAACTGACACCCAGAACAGTGGCTTGTGAGTTTTGTTTCCCAGGGAAAAAGCCTGTACAATGGTTCAGGGTCCTGAGGCCTTAAATTGCCGGGTGCCTCCTGGAATTCGGCCTCTCGCAGGATGCCTCCCAGACGCAAGGTGGCACCAGTGCCAACTTGGTCTGGTTTAAGAGTGCCAAGTGGGTCCTGCAAACTGACACCCAGAACAGTTGCTTGTGAGTTTTGTTTCCCAGGGAAAAAGCCTGTACAATGGTTCAGGGTCCTGCGGCCTTAAATTGCCGGGTGCCTCCTGGAATTCGGACTCTCGCAGGATGCCTCCCAGGCGCAACATGACACCAGTGCCAACTTGGTCTGGTTTAAGAGTGCCTAGTGGGTCCTGAAAACTGACACCCAGAACAGTGGCTTGTGAGTTTTGTTTCCCAGGGAAAAAGCCTGTACAATGGTTCAGGGTCCTGCGGCCTTCAATTGCGGATTGCCTCCTGGAATTCCACATAACGCCAATTGTTTCCCAGACGCTAAGCAACACCAGTGCCAACTTGGTCTGGTTTAAGAGTGCCAAGTGGGTCCTGCAAACTGACACCCAGAACAGTGGCTTCTGAATATTTTTTCCCAGGGAAAAAGCCTGTAGAATGGTTTTGGGTCCTGCGGCCTTAAATTGCAGGGTGACTCCTGGAATTCCGCATCTCACCAGATGTTTCCCAGACGCTAAGCAACACCAGTGCCAACTTGGTCTGGTTTAAGAGTGCCAAGTGGGTCCTGGAAACTGACACCCAGAACAGTGGCTTCTGAATATTTTTTCCCAGGGAAAAAGCCTGTAGAATGGTTTTGGGTCCTGCGGCCTTAAATTGCAGGGTGCCCCCTGGAATTCCCCCTCTCGCAGGATGCCTCCCAAACGCAAGGTGGCACCAGTGCCAACTTGGTCTGGTTTAAGAGTGCCAAGTGGGTCCTGGAAACTGACACCCAGAACAGTGGCTTGTGAGTTTTGTTTCCCAGGGAAAAAGCCTGTACAATGGTTCAGGGTCCTGCGGCCTTAAATTGCCAGGTGCCTCCTGGAATTCGGCCTCTCGCAGGATGCCTCCCAGACGCAAGGTGGCACCAGTGCCAACTTGGTCTGGTTTAAGAGTGCCAAGTGTGTCCTGAAAACTGACACCCAGAACAGTGGCTTGTGAGTTTTGTTTCCCAGGGAAAAAGCCTGTACAATGGTTCAGGGTCTTGAGGCCTTAAATTGCCGGGTGCCTCCTGGAATTCGGCCTCTCGCAGGATGCCTCCCAGACGCAAGGTGGCACCAGTGCCAACTTGGTCTGGTTTAAGAGTGCCAAGTGGGTCCTGCAAACTGACACCCAGAACAGTGGCTTGTGAGTTGTGTTTCCCAGGGAAAAAGCCTGTACAATGGTTCAGGGTCCTGCGGCCTTAAATTGCCGGGTGCCTCCTGGAATTGCGCCTCTCGCAGGATGCCTCCCAGACGCAAGGTGGCACCAGTGCCAACTTGGTCTGCTTTGAGAGTGTCAAGTGGGTCCTGAAAACTGACACCCAGAACAGTTGCTTGTGAGTTTTGTTTCCCAGGGAAAAATCCTGCACAATGGTTCAGGGTCCTGCGGCCTTAAATTGCCGGATGCCTCCTGATATTCGGCGTCTTCCAAGATGCCTCCCAGACGCATGGTGGCACCAGTGCAAGCTTGGTCTGGGTTGAGAGTGCCAAGTGGGTCCTGCAAACTGACACCCAGAACAGTGGCTTCGGAATTTTGTTTTCCAGGGAAAAAGGCCTGTAGAATGGTTTTCGGTCCTGCGGCCTTAAATTGCCAGGTGCCTCCTGGAATTCAGCCTCTCGCAGGATGCCTCCCAGACGCAAGGTGCCACCAGTGCCAACTTGGTCTGGTTTGAGAGTGCCAAGTGGGTCCTGAAAACTGACACCCAGAACAGTGGCTTGTGAGTTTTGTTGCCCAGGGAAAAAGCCTGTACAATGGTTGAGGGTCCTGCGGCATTTAATTGCCGGGTGCCTCCTGGAATTCCGACTATCGCAGGATGCCTCCCAGGCGCAAGGTGGCACCAGTGCCAACTTGGTCTGGTTTAAGAGTGCCAAGTGGGTCCTGCAAACTGACACCCAGAACAGTTGCTTGTGAGTTTTGTTTCCCAGGGAAAAAGCCTGTACAATGGTTCAGGGTCCTGCGGCCTTAAATTGCCGGGTGCCTCCTGGAATTCGGACTCTCGCAGGATGCCTCCCAGGCGCAACATGACACCAGTGCCAACTTGGTCTGGTTTAAGAGTGCCTAGTGGGTCCTGAAAACTGACACCCAGAACAGTGGCTTGTGAGTTTTGTTTCCCAGGGAAAAAGCCTGTACAATGGTTCAGGGTCCTGCGGCCTTCAATTGCGGGTTGCCTCCTGGAATTCCGCATTACGCCAATTGTTTCCCAGACGCTAAGCAACACCAGTGCCAACTTGGTCTGGTTTAAGAGTGCCAAGTGGGTCCTGCAAACTGACACCCAGAACAGTGGCTTCTGAATATTTTTTCCCAGGGAAAAAGCCTGTAGAATGGTTTTGGGTCCTGCGGCCTTAAATTGCAGGGTGACTCCTGGAATTCCGCATCTCACCAGATGTTTCCCAGACGCTAAGCAACACCAGTGCCAACTTGGTCTGGTTTAAGAGTGCCAAGTGGGTCCTGGAAACTGACACCCAGAACAGTGGCTTCTGAATATTTTTTCCCAGGGAAAAAGCCTGTAGAATGGTTTTGGGTCCTGCGGCCTTAAATTGCAGGGTGCCCCCTGGAATTCCCCCTCTCGCAGGATGCCTCCCAAACGCAAGGTGGCACCAGTGCCAACTTGGTCTGGTTTAAGAGTGCCAAGTGGGTCCTGGAAACTGACACCCAGAACAGTGGCTTGTGAGTTTTGTTTCCCAGGGAAAAAGCCTGTACAATGGTTCAGGGTCCTGCGGCCTTAAATTGCCAGGTGCCTCCTGGAATTCGGCCTCTCGCAGGATGCCTCCCAGACGCAAGGTGGCACCAGTGCCAACTTGGTCTGGTTTAAGAGTGCCAAGTGTGTCCTGCAAACTGACACCCAGAACAGTGGCTTGTGAGTTTTGTTTCCCAGGGAAAAAGCCTGTACAATGGTTCAGGGTCCTGCGGCCTTAAATTGCCGGGTGCCTCCTGGAATTCGGCCTCTCGCAGGATGCCTCCCAGACGCAAGGTGGCACCAGTGCCAACTTGGTCTGGTTTAAGAGTGCCAAGTGGGTCCTGCAAACTGACACCCAGAACAGTGGCTTGTGAGTTGTGTTTCCCAGGGAAAAAGCCTGTACAATGGTTCAGGGTCCTGCGGCCTTAAATTGCCGGGTGCCTCCTGGAATTGCGCCTCTCGCAGGATGCCTCCCAGACGCAAGGTGGCACCAGTGCCAACTTGGTCTGCTTTGAGAGTGTCAAGTGGGTCCTGAAAACTGACACCCAGAACAGTTGCTTGTGAGTTTTGTTTCCCAGGGAAAAATCCTGTACAATGGTTCAGGGTCCTCCGGCCTTAAATTGCCGGATGCCTCCTGATATTCGGCGTCTTCCAAGATGCCTCCCAGACGCATGGTGGCACCAGTGCAAGCTTGGTCTGGGTTGAGAGTGCCAAGTGGGTCCTGCAAACTGACACCCAGAACAGTGGCTTGTGAGTTTTGTTTTCCAGGGAAAAAGGCCTGTAGAATGGTTTTCGGTCCTGCGGCCTTAAATTGCCAGGTGCCTCCTGGAATTCAGCCTCTCGCAGGATGCCTCCCAGACACAAGGTGGCACCAGTGCCAACTAAGTCTCGTTTGAGAGTGCCAAGTGGGTCCTGAAAACTGATACCCAGAACAGTGGCTTGTGAGTTTTGTTTCCCAGGGAAAAAGCCTGTACAATGGTTGAGGGTCCTGCGGCCTTAAATTGCCAGGTGCCTCCTGGAATTCAGCCTCTCGCAGGATGCCTCCCAGACGCAAGGTGGCACCAGTGCCAACTTGGTCTGGTTTAAGAGTGCCAAGTGGGTCCTGAAAACTGACACCCAGAACAGTGGCTTGTGAGTTTTGTTGCCCAGGGAAAAAGCCTGTACAATGGTTCAGGGTCCTGCGGCCTTAAATTGCCGGGTGACTCCTGGAATTCGGCCTCTCGCAGGATGCCTCCCAGACGCAAGGTGGCACCAGTGCCAACTTCGTCTGGTTTAAGAGTGCCAAGTGGGTCCTGCAAACTGACACCCAGAACAGTGGCTTGTGAGTTTTGTTTCCCAGGGAAAAAGCCTGTAAAATGGTTCAGGAGCCTGAGGCCCTAAATTGCCGGGTGTCTCCTGGAATTCGGCCTCTCGCAGGATGCCTCCCAGATGCAAGGTGGCACCAGTGCCAACTTGGTCTGGTTTGAGAGTGCCAAGTGGGTCCTGCAAACTGACACCCAGAACAGTGGCTTGTGAGTTTTGTTTCCCAGGGAAAAAGCCTGTAGAATGGTTTTGGGTCCTGCGGCCTTAAATTGCAAGGTGCCTCCTGGAATTCGGCCTCTCGCAGGATGCCTCCCAGACGCAAGGTGGCACCAGTGCCAACTTGGTCTGGTTTAAGAGTGCCAAGTGGGTCCTGCAAACTGAGACCCAGAACAGTGGCTTGTGAGTTTTGTTTCCCAGGGAAAAAGCCTGTACAATGGTTTTGGGTCCTGAGGCCTTAAATTGCCGGGTGCCTCCTGGAATTCGGCCTCTCGCAGGATGCCTCCCAGACGCAAGGTGGCACCAGTGCCAACTTGGTCTGGTTTAAGAGTGCCAAGTGGGTCCTGAAAACTGACACCCAGAACAGTGGCTTGTGAGTTTTGTTTCCCAGGGAAAAAGCCTGTACAATGGTTGAGGGTCGTGCGGCCTTAAATTGCCAGGTGCCTCCTGGAATTCGGCCTCTCGCAGGATGCCTCCCAGACGCAAGGTGGCACCAGTGCCAACTTGGTCTGCTTTGAGAGTGTCAAGTGGGTCCTGAAAACTGACACCCAGAACAGTGGCTTGTGAGTTTTGTTTCCCAGGGAAAAAGCCTGTACAATGGTTCAGGGTCCTGCGGCCTTAAATTGCCGGATGCCTCCTGATATTCGGCGTCTTCCAAGATGCCTCCCAGACGCATGGTGGCACCAGTGCAAGCTTGGTCTGGGTTGAGAGTGCCAAGTGGGTCCTGCAAACTGACACCCAGAACAGTGGCTTCTGAATTTTGTTTTCCAGGGAAAAAGGCCTGTAGAATGGTTTTCGGTCCTGCGGCCTTAAATTGCCAGGTGCCTCCTGGAATTCAGCCTCTCGCAGGATGCCTCCCATACGCAAGGTGGCATCAGTTCCAACTTGGTCTGGTTTAAGAGTGCCAAGTGGGTCCTGAAAACTGACACCCAGAACAGTGGCTTGTGAGTTGTGTTTCCCACGGAAAAAGCCTGTACAATGGTACAGGGCCCTGCGGCCTTTAATTCCAAGGTGCCTCCTGGAGTTGCGCCTCTCGCAGGATGCCTTTCAGACGCAAGGTGGCACATGTTCAAAATTGGTCTGGTTTAAGAGTGCCAAGTGGGTCCTGAAAACTGATACCCAGAACAGTGGCTTGTGAGTTTTGTTTCCCAGGGAAAAAGCCTGTACAATTGTTCAGGGTCCTGCGGCCTTAAATTGCCGGGTGCCTCCTGGAATTCGGCCTCTCGCAGGATGCCTCCCAGACGCAAGGTGGCACCAGTGCCAACTTGGTCTGGTTTAAGAGTGCCAAGTGGGTCCTGCAAACTGACACCCAGAACAGTGGCTTGTGAGTTTTGTTTCCCAGGGAAAAAGCCTGTAAAATGGTTCAAGGGCCTGAGGCCCTAAATTGCCGGGTGTCTCCTGGAATTCGGCCTCTCGCAGGATGCCTCCCAGATGCAAGGTGGCACCAGTGCCAACTTAGTCTGGTTTGAGAGTGCCAAGTGGGTCCTGCAAACTGACACCCAGAACAGTGGCTTGTGAGTTTTGTTTCCCAGGGAAAAAGCCTGTAGAATGGTTTTGGGTCCTGCGGCCTTAAATTGCAGGGTGCCTCCTGGAATTCGGCCTCTCGCAGGATGCCTCCCAGACGCAAGGTGGCACCAGTGCCAACTTGGTCTGGTTTAAGAGTGCCAAGTGGGTCCTGCAAACTGACACCCAGAACAGTGGCTTGTGAGTTTTGTTTCCCAGGGAAAAAGCCTGTACAATGGTTTTGGGTCCTGAGGCCTTAAATTGCCGGGTGCCTCCTGGAATTCGGCCTCTCGCAGGATGCCTCCCAAACGCAAGGTGGCACCAGTGCCAACTTGGTCTGGTTTAAGAGTGCCAAGTGGGTCCTGAAAACTGACACCCAGAACAGTGGCTTGTGAGTTGTGTTTCCCAGGGAAAAAGCCTGTACAATGGTTCAGGGTCGTGCGGCCTTAAATTGCCAGGTGCCTCCTGGAATTCGGCCTCTCGCAGGATGCCTCCCAGACGCAAGGTGGCACCAGTGCCAACTTGGTCTGCTTTGAGAGTGTCAAGTGGGTCCTGAAAACTGACACCCAGAACAGTGGCTTGTGAGTTTTGTTTCCCAGGGAAAAATCCTGTACAATGGTTCAGGGTCCTGCGGCCTTAAATTGCCGGATGCCTCCTGATATTCGGCGTCTTCCAAGATGCCTCCCAGACGCATGGTGGCACCAGTGCAAGCTTGGTCTGGGTTGAGAGTGCCAAGTGGGTCCTGCAAACTGACACCCAGAACAGTGGCTTCTGAATTTTGTTTTCCAGGGAAAAAGGCCTGTAGAATGGTTTTCGGTCCTGCGGCCTTAAATTGCCAGGTACCTCCTGGAATTCAGCCTCTCGCAGGATGCCTCCCAGACGCAAGGTGGCACCAGTGCCAACTTGGTCTGGTTTAAGAGTGCCAAGTGGGTCCTGAAAACTGACACCCAGAACAGTGGCTTGTGAGTTTTGTTTCCCAGGGAAAAAGCCTGTACAATGGTTCAGGATCCTGCGGCCTTAAATTGCCAGGTGCCTCCTGGAATTCGGCCTCTCGCAGGATGCCTCCCATACGCAAGGTGGCATCAGTTCCAACTTGGTCTGGTGTAAGAGTGCCAAGTGGGTCCTTAAAACTGACACCCAGAACAGTGGCTTGTGAGTTGTGTTTCCCACGGAAAAAGCCTGTACAATGGTTCAGGGGCCTGAGGCCTTAAATTGCCAGGTGCCTCCTGGAATTCGGCCTCTCGCAGGATGCCTTTCAGACGCAAGGTGGCACATGTTCCAAATTGGTCTGGTTTAAGAGTGCCAAGTGGGTCCTGAAAACTGATACCCAGAACAGTGGCTTGTGAGTTTTGTTTCCCAGGGAAAAAGCCTGTACAATGGTTCAGGGTCCTGAGGCCTTAAATTGCCGGGTGCCTCCAGGAATTCGGACTCTCGCAGGATGCCTCCCAGGCGCAACATGACACCAGTGCCAACTTGGTCTGGTTTAAGAGTGCCAAGTGGGTCCTGAAAACTGACACCCAGAACAGTGGCTTGTGAGTTTTGTTTCCCAGGGAAAAAGCCTGTACAATGGTTCAGGGTCCTGAGGCCTTCAATTGTGGGGTGCCTCCTGGAATTCCGCATCTCGCAAATTGTTTCCCAGACGCTAAGCAACACCAGTGCCAACTTGGTCTGGTTTAAGAGTGCCAAGTCGGTCCTGAAAACTGACACCCAGAACAGTGGCTTCTGAATATTTTTTCCCAGGGAAAAAGCCTGTAGAATTGTTTTGGGTCCTGCGGGCTTAAATTGCAGGGGGCCTCCTGGAATTCCCCCTCTCGCAGGATGCCTCCCAAACGCAAGGTGGCACCAGTGCCAACTTGGTCTGGTTTGAGAGTGCCAAGTGTGTCCTGAAAACTGACACCCAGAACAGTGGCTTGTGAGTTTTGTTTCCCAGGGAAAAAGCCTGTACAATGGTTCAGGGTCCTGAGGCCTTAAATTGCCGGGTGCCTCCTGGAATTCGGCCTCTCGCAGGATGCCTCCCAGACGCAAGGTGGCACCAGTGCCAACTTGGTGTGGTTTAAGAGTGCCAAGTGGGTCCTGCAAACTGACACCCAGAACAGTTGCTTGTGAGTTTTGTTTCCCAGGGAAAAAGCCTGTACAATGGTTCAGGGTCCTGCGGCCTTAAATTGCCGGGTGCCTCCTGGAATTCGGACTCTCGCAGGATGCCTCCCAGGCGCAACATGACACCAGTGCCAACTTGGTCTGGTTTAAGAGTGCCTAGTGGGTCCTGAAAACTGACACCCAGAACAGTGGCTTGTGAGTTTTGTTTCCCAGGGAAAAAGCCTGTACAATGGTTCAGGGTCCTGCGGCCTTCAATTGCGGGTTGCCTCCTGGAATTCCACATAACGCCAATTGTTTCCCAGACGCTAAGCAACACCAGTGCCAACTTGGTCTGGTTTAAGAGTGCCAAGTGGGTCCTGCAAACTGACACCCAGAACAGTGGCTTCTGAATATTTTTTCCCAGGGAAAAAGCCTGTAGAATGGTTTTGGGTCCTGCGGCCTTAAATTGCAGGGTGACTCCTGGAATTCCGCATCTCACCAGATGTTTCCCAGACGCTAAGCAACACCAGTGCCAACTTGGTCTGGTTTAAGAGTGCCAAGTGGGTCCTGGAAACTGACACCCAGAACAGTGGCTTCTGAATATTTTTTCCCAGGGAAAAAGCCTGTAGAATGGTTTTGGGTCCTGCGGCCTTAAATTGCAGGGTGCCTCCTGGAATTCCCCCTCTCGCAGGATGCCTCCCAAACGCAAGGTGGCACCAGTGCCAAATTGGTCTGGTTTAAGAGTGCCAAGTGGGCCCTGGAAACTGACACCCAGAACAGTGGCTTGTGAGTTTTGTTTCCCAGGGAAAAAGCCTGTACAATGGTTCAGGGTCCTGCGGCCTTAAATTGCCAGGTGCCTCCTGGAATTCGGCCTCTCGCAGGATGCCTCCCAGACGCAAGGTGGCACAAGTGCCAACTTGGTCTGGTTTAAGAGTGCCAAGTGGGTCCTGAAAACTGACACCCAGAACAGTGGCTTGTGAGTTTTGTTTCCCAGGGAAAAAGCCTGTACAATGGTTCAGGGTCTTGAGGCCTTAAATTGCCGGGTGCCTCCTGGAATTCGGCCTCTCGCAGGATGCCTCCCAGACGCAAGGTGGCACCAGTGCCAACTTGGTCTGGTTTAAGAGTGCCAAGTGGGTCCTGCAAACTGACACCCAGAACAGTGGCTTGTGAGTTGTGTTTCCCAGGGAAAAAGCCTGTACAATGGTTCAGGGTCCTGCGGCCTTAAATTGCCGGGTGCCTCCTGGAATTGCGCCTCTCGCAGGATGCCTCCCAGACGCAAGGTGGCACCAGTGCCAACTTGGTCTGCTTTGAGAGTGTCAAGTGGGTCCTGAAAACTGACACCCAGAACAGTTGCTTGTGAGTTTTGTTTCCCAGGGAAAAATCCTGTACAATGGTTCAGGGTCCTGCGGCCTTAAATTGCCGGATGCCTCCTGATATTCGGCGTCTTCCAAGATGCCTCCCAGACGCATGGTGGCACCAGTGCAAGCTTGGTCTGGGTTGAGAGTGCCAAGTGGGTCCTGCAAACTGACACCCAGAACAGTGGCTTCTGAATTTTGTTTTCCAGGGAAAAAGGCCTGTAGAATGGTTTTCGGTCCTGCGGCCTTAAATTGCCAGGTGCCTCCTGGAATTCAGCCTCTCGCAGGATGCCTCCCAGACGCAAGGTGCCACCAGTGCCAACTTGGTCTGGTTTGAGAGTGCCAAGTGGGTCCTGAAAACTGACACCCAGAACAGTGGCTTGTGAGTTTTGTTGCCCAGGGAAAAAGCCTGTACAATGGTTGAGGGTCCTGCGGCATTTAATTGCCGGGTGCCTCCTGGAATTCCGACTATCGCAGGATGCCTCCCAGGCGCAAGGTGGCACCAGTGCCAACTTGGTCTGGTTTAAGAGTGCCAAGTGGGTCCTGCAAACTGACACCCAGAACAGTTGCTTGTGAGTTTTGTTTCCCAGGGAAAAAGCCTGTACAATGGTTCAGGGTCCTGCGGCCTTAAATTGCCGGGTGCCTCCTGGAATTCGGACTCTCGCAGGATGCCTCCCAGGCGCAACATGACACCAGTGCCAACTTGGTCTGGTTTAAGAGTGCCTAGTGGGTCCTGAAAACTGACACCCAGAACAGTGGCTTGTGAGTTTTGTTTCCCAGGGAAAAAGCCTGTAGAATGGTTTTGGGTCCTGCGGCCTTAAATTGCAGGGTGCCTCCTGGAATTCGGCCTCTCGCAGGATGCCTCCCAGACGCAACGTGGCATCAGTTCCAACTTGGTCTGGTGTAAGAGTGCCAAGTGGGTCCTTAAAACTGACACCCAGAACAGTGGCTTGTGAGTTGTGTTTCCCACGGAAAAAGCCTTTACAATGGAACAGAGCCCTGCGGCCTTTAATTCCTGGGTGCCTCCTGGAGTTGCGCCTCTCGCAGGATGCCTTTCAGTTGCAAGGTGGCACCAGTGCCAACTTGGTCTGGTTTAAGAGTGCCAAGTGGGTCCTGAAAACTGACACCCAGAACAGTGGCTTGTGAGTTTTGTTTCCCAGGGAAAAAGCCTGTACAATGGTTCAGGGTCCTGAGGCCTTAAATTGCCGGGTGCCTCCTGGAATTCGGACTCTCGCAGGATGCCTCCCAGGCGCAACATGACACCAGTGCCAACTTGGTCTGGTTTAAGAGTGCCAAGTGGGTCCTGAAAACTGACACCCAGAACAGTGGCTTGTGAGTTTTGTTTCCCAGGGAAAAAGCCTGTACAATGGTTCAGGGTCCTGCGGCCTTAAATTGTGGGGTGCCTCCTGGAATTCCGCATCTCGCCAATTGTTTCCCAGACGCTAAGCAACACCAGTGCCAACTTGGTCTGGTTTAAGAGTGCCAAGTCGGTCCTGAAAACTGACACCCAGAACAGTGGCTTCTGAATATTTTTTCCCAGGGAAAAAGCCTGTAGAATTGTTTTGGGTCCTGCGGGCTTAAATTGCAGGGGGGCTCCTGGAATTCCCCCTCTCGCAGGATGCCTCCCAAACGCAAGGTGGCACCAGTGCCAACTTGGTCTGGTTTGAGAGTGCCAAGTGTGTCCTGAAAACTGACACCCAGAACAGTGGCTTGTGAGTTTTGTTTCCCAGGGAAAAAGCCTGTACAATGGTTCAGGGTCCTGAGGCCTTAAATTGCCGGGTGCCTCCTGGAATTCGGCCTCTCGCAGGATGCCTCCCAGACGCAAGGTGGCACCAGTGCCAACTTGGTCTGGTTTAAGAGTGCCAAGTGGGTCCTGCAAACTGACACCCAGAACAGTTGCTTGTGAGTTTTGTTTCCCAGGGAAAAAGCCTGTACAATGGTTCAGGGTCCTGCGGCCTTAAATTGCCGGGTGCCTCCTGGAATTCGGACTCTCGCAGGATGCCTCCCAGGCGCAACATGACACCAGTGCCAACTTGGTCTGGTTTAAGAGTGCCTAGTGGGTCCTGAAAACTGACACCCAGAACAGTGGCTTGTGAGTTTTGTTTCCCAGGGAAAAAGCCTGTACAATGGTTCAGGGTCCTGCGGCCTTCAATTGCGGGTTGCCTCCTGGAATTTCACATAACGCCAATTGTTTCCCAGACGCTAAGCAACACCAGTGCCAACTTGGTCTGGTTTAAGAGTGCCAAGTGGGTCCTGCAAACTGACACCCAGAACAGTGGCTTCTGAATATTTTTTCCCAGGGAAAAAGCCTGTAGAATGGTTTTGGGTCCTGCGGCCTTAAATTGCAGGGTGACTCCTGGAATTCCGCATCTCACCAGATGTTTCCCAGACGCTAAGCAACACCAGTGCCAACTTGGTCTGGTTTAAGAGTGCCAAGTGGGTCCTGGAAACTGACACCCAGAACAGTGGCTTCTGAATATTTTTTCCCAGGGAAAAAGCCTGTAGAATGGTTTTGGGTCCTGCGGCCTTAAATTGCAGGGTGCCCCCTGGAATTCCCCCTCTCGCAGGATGCCTCCCAAACGCAAGGTGGCACCAGTGCCAACTTGGTCTGGTTTAAGAGTGCCAAGTGGGTCCTGGAAACTGACACCCAGAACAGTGGCTTGTGAGTTTTGTTTCCCAGGGAAAAAGCCTGTACAATGGTTCAGGGTCCTGCGGCCTTAAATTGCCAGGTGCCTCCTGGAATTCGGCCTCTCGCAGGATGCCTCCCAGACGCAAGGTGGCACCAGTGCCAACTTGGTCTGGTTTAAGAGTGCCAAGTGTGTCCTGAAAACTGACACCCAGAACAGTGGCTTGTGAGTTTTGTTTCCCAGGGAAAAAGCCTGTACAATGGTTCAGGGTCTTGAGGCCTTAAATTGCCGGGTGCCTCCTGGAATTCGGCCTCTCGCAGGATGCCTCCCAGACGCAAGGTGGCACCAGTGCCAACTTGGTCTGGTTTAAGAGTGCCAAGTGGGTCCTGCAAACTGACACCCAGAACAGTGGCTTGTGAGTTGTGTTTCCCAGGGAAAAAGCCTGTACAATGGTTCAGGGTCCTGCGGCCTTAAATTGCCGGGTGCCTCCTGGAATTGCGCCTCTCGCAGGATGCCTCCCAGACGCAAGGTGGCACCAGTGCCAACTTGGTCTGCTTTGAGAGTGTCAAGTGGGTCCTGAAAACTGACACCCAGAACAGTTGCTTGTGAGTTTTGTTTCCCAGGGAAAAATCCTGTACAATGGTTCAGGGTCCTGCGGCCTTAAATTGCCGGATGCCTCCTGATATTCGGCGTCTTCCAAGATGCCTCCCAGACGCATGGTGGCACCAGTGCAAGCTTGGTCTGGGTTGAGAGTGCCAAGTGGGTCCTGCAAACTGACACCCAGAACAGTGGCTTCGGAATTTTGTTTTCCAGGGAAAAAGGCCTGTAGAATGGTTTTCGGTCCTGCGGCCTTAAATTGCCAGGTGCCTCCTGGAATTCAGCCTCTCGCAGGATGCCTCCCAGACGCAAGGTGCCACCAGTGCCAACTTGGTCTGGTTTGAGAGTGCCAAGTGGGTCCTGAAAACTGACACCCAGAACAGTGGCTTGTGAGTTTTGTTGCCCAGGGAAAAAGCCTGTACAATGGTTGAGGGTCCTGCGGCATTTAATTGCCGGGTGCCTCCTGGAATTCCGACTATCGCAGGATGCCTCCCAGGCGCAAGGTGGCACCAGTGCCAACTTGGTCTGGTTTAAGAGTGCCAAGTGGGTCCTGCAAACTGACACCCAGAACAGTTGCTTGTGAGTTTTGTTTCCCAGGGAAAAAGCCTGTACAATGGTTCAGGGTCCTGCGGCCTTAAATTGCCGGGTGCCTCCTGGAATTCGGACTCTCGCAGGATGCCTCCCAGGCGCAACATGACACCAGTGCCAACTTGGTCTGGTTTAAGAGTGCCTAGTGGGTCCTGAAAACTGACACCCAGAACAGTGGCTTGTGAGTTTTGTTTCCCAGGGAAAAAGCCTGTACAATGGTTCAGGGTCCTGCGGCCTTCAATTGCGGGTTGCCTCCTGGAATTCCGCATTACGCCAATTGTTTCCCAGACGCTAAGCAACACCAGTGCCAACTTGGTCTGGTTTAAGAGTGCCAAGTGGGTCCTGCAAACTGACACCCAGAACAGTGGCTTCTGAATATTTTTTCCCAGGGAAAAAGCCTGTAGAATGGTTTTGGGTCCTGCGGCCTTAAATTGCAGGGTGACTCCTGGAATTCCGCATCTCACCAGATGTTTCCCAGACGCTAAGCAACACCAGTGCCAACTTGGTCTGGTTTAAGAGTGCCAAGTGGGTCCTGGAAACTGACACCCAGAACAGTGGCTTCTGAATATTTTTTCCCAGGGAAAAAGCCTGTAGAATGGTTTTGAGTCCTGCGGCCTTAAATTGCAGGGTGCCCCCTGGAATTCCCCCTCTCGCAGGATGCCTCCCAAACGCAAGGTGGCACCAGTGCCAACTTGGTCTGGTTTAAGAATGCCAAGTGGGTCCTGGAAACTGACACCCAGAACAGTGGCTTGTGAGTTTTGTTTCCCAGGGAAAAAGCCTGTACAATGGTTCAGGGTCCTGCGGCCTTAAATTGCCAGGTGCCTCCTGGAATTCGGACTCTCGCAGGATGCCTCCCAGACGCAAGGTGGCACCAGTGCCAACTTGGTCTGGTTTAAGAGTGCCAAGTGTGTCCTGCAAACTGACACCCAGAACAGTGGCTTGTGAGTTTTGTTTCCCAGGGAAAAAGCCTGTACAATGGTTCAGGGTCCTGCGGCCTTAAATTGCCGGGTGCCTCCTGGAATTCGGCCTCTCGCAGGATGCCTCCCAGACGCAAGGTGGCACCAGTGCCAACTTGGTCTGGTTTAAGAGTGCCAAGTGGGTCCTGCAAACTGACACCCAGAACAGTGGCTTGTGAGTTGTGTTTCCCAGGGAAAAAGCCTGTACAATGGTTCAGGGTCCTGCGGCCTTAAATTGCCGGGTGCCTCCTGGAATTGCGCCTCTCGCAGGATGCCTCCCAGACGCAAGGTGGCACCAGTGCCAACTTGGTCTGCTTTGAGAGTGTCAAGTGGGTCCTGAAAACTGACACCCAGAACAGTTGCTTGTGAGTTTTGTTTCCCAGGGAAAAATCCTGTACAATGGTTCAGGGTCCTCCGGCCTTAAATTGCCGGATGCCTCCTGATATTCGGCGTCTTCCAAGATGCCTCCCAGACGCATGGTGGCACCAGTGCAAGCTTGGTCTGGGTTGAGAGTGCCAAGTGGGTCCTGCAAACTGACACCCAGAACAGTGGCTTGTGAGTTTTGTTTTCCAGGGAAAAAGGCCTGTAGAATGGTTTTCGGTCCTGCGGCCTTAAATTGCCAGGTGCCTCCTGGAATTCAGCCTCTCGCAGGATGCCTCCCAGACACAAGGTGGCACCAGTGCCAACTAAGTCTCGTTTGAGAGTGCCAAGTGGGTCCTGAAAACTGATACCCAGAACAGTGGCTTGTGAGTTTTGTTTCCCAGGGAAAAAGCCTGTACAATGGTTGAGGGTCCTGCGGCCTTAAATTGCCAGGTGCCTCCTGGAATTCAGCCTCTCGCAGGATGCCTCCCAGACGCAAGGTGGCACCAGTGCCAACTTGGTCTGGTTTAAGAGTGCCAAGTGGGTCCTGAAAACTGACACCCAGAACAGTGGCTTGTGAGTTTTGTTGCCCAGGGAAAAAGCCTGTACAATGGTTCAGGGTCCTGCGGCCTTAAATTGCCGGGTGACTCCTGGAATTCGGCCTCTCGCAGGATGCCTCCCAGACGCAAGGTGGCACCAGTGCCAACTTCGTCTGGTTTAAGAGTGCCAAGTGGGTCCTGCAAACTGACACCCAGAACAGTGGCTTGTGAGTTTTGTTTCCCAGGGAAAAAGCATGTAAAATGGTTCAGGAGCCTGAGGCCCTAAATTGCCGGGTGTCTCCTGGAATTCGGCCTCTCGCAGGATGCCTCCCAGATGCAAGGTGGCACCAGTGCCAACTTGGTCTGGTTTGAGAGTGCCAAGTGGGTCCTGCAAACTGACACCCAGAACAGTGGCTTGTGAGTTTTGTTTCCCAGGGAAAAAGCCTGTAGAATGGTTTTGGGTCCTGCGGCCTTAAATTGCAAGGTGCCTCCTGGAATTCGGCCTCTCGCAGGATGCCTCCCAGACGCAAGGTGGCACCAGTGCCAACTTGGTCTGGTTTAAGAGTGCCAAGTGGGTCCTGCAAACTGAGACCCAGAACAGTGGCTTGTGAGTTTTGTTTCCCAGGGAAAAAGCCTGTACAATGGTTTTGGGTCCTGAGGCCTTAAATTGCCGGGTGCCTCCTGGAATTCGGCCTCTCGCAGGATGCCTCCCAGACGCAAGGTGGCACCAGTGCCAACTTGGTCTGGTTTAAGAGTGCCAAGTGGGTCCTGAAAACTGACACCCAGAACAGTGGCTTGTGAGTTTTGTTTCCCAGGGAAAAAGCCTGTACAATGGTTGAGGGTCGTGCGGCCTTAAATTGCCAGGTGCCTCCTGGAATTCGGCCTCTCGCAGGATGCCTCCCAGACGCAAGGTGGCACCAGTGCCAACTTGGTCTGCTTTGAGAGTGTCAAGTGGGTCCTGAAAACTGACACCCAGAACAGTGGCTTGTGAGTTTTGTTTCCCAGGGAAAAAGCCTGTACAATGGTTCAGGGTCCTGCGGCCTTAAATTGCCGGATGCCTCCTGATATTCGGCGTCTTCCAAGATGCCTCCCAGACGCATGGTGGCACCAGTGCAAGCTTGGTCTGGGTTGAGAGTGCCAAGTGGGTCCTGCAAACTGACACCCAGAACAGTGGCTTCTGAATTTTGTTTTCCAGGGAAAAAGGCCTATAGAATGGTTTTCGGTCCTGCGGCCTTAAATTGCCAGGTGCCTCCTGGAATTCAGCCTCTCGCAGGATGCCTCCCATACGCAAGGTGGCATCAGTTCCAACTTGGTCTGGTTTAAGAGTGCCAAGTGGGTCCTGAAAACTGACACCCAGAACAGTGGCTTGTGAGTTGTGTTTCCCACGGAAAAAGCCTGTACAATGGTACAGGGCCCTGCGGCCTTTAATTCCAAGGTGCCTCCTGGAGTTGCGCCTCTCGCAGGATGCCTTTCAGACGCAAGGTGGCACATGTTCAAAATTGGTCTGGTTTAAGAGTGCCAAGTGGGTCCTGAAAACTGATACCCAGAACAGTGGCTTGTGAGTTTTGTTTCCCAGGGAAAAAGCCTGTACAATTGTTCAGGGTCCTGCGGCCTTAAATTGCCGGGTGCCTCCTGGAATTCGGCCTCTCGCAGGATGCCTCCCAGACGCAAGGTGGCACCAGTGCCAACTTGGTCTGGTTTAAGAGTGCCAAGTGGGTCCTGCAAACTGACACCCAGAACAGTGGCTTGTGAGTTTTGTTTCCCAGGGAAAAAGCCTGTAAAATGGTTCAAGGGCCTGAGGCCCTAAATTGCCGGGTGTCTCCTGGAATTCGGCCTCTCGCAGGATGCCTCCCAGATGCAAGGTGGCACCAGTGCCAACTTAGTCTGGTTTGAGAGTGCCAAGTGGGTCCTGCAAACTGACACCCAGAACAGTGGCTTGTGAGTTTTGTTTCCCAGGGAAAAAGCCTGTAGAATGGTTTTGGGTCCTGCGGCCTTAAATTGCAGGGTGCCTCCTGGAATTCGGCCTCTCGCAGGATGCCTCCCAGACGCAAGGTGGCACCAGTGCCAACTTGGTCTGGTTTAAGAGTGCCAAGTGGGTCCTGCAAACTGACACCCAGAACAGTGGCTTGTGAGTTTTGTTTCCCAGGGAAAAAGCCTGTACAATGGTTTTGGGTCCTGAGGCCTTAAATTGCCGGGTGCCTCCTGGAATTCGGCCTCTCGCAGGATGCCTCCCAGACGCAAGGTGGCACCAGTGCCAACTTGGTCTGGTTTAAGAGTGCCAAGTGGGTCCTGAAAACTGACACCCAGAACAGTGGCTTGTGAGTTTTGTTTCCCAGGGAAAAAGCCTGTACAATGGTTGAGGGTCGTGCGGCCTTAAATTGCCAGGTGCCTCCTGGAATTCGGCCTCTCGCAGGATGCCTCCCAGACGCAAGGTGGCACCAGTGCCAACTTGGTCTGCTTTGAGAGTGTCAAGTGGGTCCTGAAAACTGACACCCAGAACAGTGGCTTGTGAGTTTTGTTTCCCAGGGAAAAAGCCTGTACAATGGTTCAGGGTCCTGCGGCCTTAAATTGCCGGATGCCTCCTGATATTCGGCGTCTTCCAAGATGCCTCCCAGACGCATGGTGGCACCAGTGCAAGCTTGGTCTGGGTTGAGAGTGCCAAGTGGGTCCTGCAAACTGACACCCAGAACAGTGGCTTCTGAATTTTGTTTTCCAGGGAAAAAGGCCTATAGAATGGTTTTCGGTCCTGCGGCCTTAAATTGCCAGGTGCCTCCTGGAATTCAGCCTCTCGCAGGATGCCTCCCATACGCAAGGTGGCATCAGTTCCAACTTGGTCTGGTTTAAGAGTGCCAAGTGGGTCCTGAAAACTGACACCCAGAACAGTGGCTTGTGAGTTGTGTTTCCCACGGAAAAAGCCTGTACAATGGTACAGGGCCCTGCGGCCTTTAATTCCAAGGTGCCTCCTGGAGTTGCGCCTCTCGCAGGATGCCTTTCAGACGCAAGGTGGCACATGTTCAAAATTGGTCTGGTTTAAGAGTGCCAAGTGGGTCCTGAAAACTGATACCCAGAACAGTGGCTTGTGAGTTTTGTTTCCCAGGGAAAAAGCCTGTACAATTGTTCAGGGTCCTGCGGCCTTAAATTGCCGGGTGCCTCCTGGAATTCGGCCTCTCGCAGGATGCCTCCCAGACGCAAGGTGGCACCAGTGCCAACTTGGTCTGGTTTAAGAGTGCCAAGTGGGTCCTGCAAACTGACACCCAGAACAGTGGCTTGTGAGTTTTGTTTCCCAGGGAAAAAGCCTGTAAAATGGTTCAAGGGCCTGAGGCCCTAAATTGCCGGGTGTCTCCTGGAATTCGGCCTCTCGCAGGATGCCTCCCAGATGCAAGGTGGCACCAGTGCCAACTTAGTCTGGTTTGAGAGTGCCAAGTGGGTCCTGCAAACTGACACCCAGAACAGTGGCTTGTGAGTTTTGTTTCCCAGGGAAAAAGCCTGTAGAATGGTTTTGGGTCCTGCGGCCTTAAATTGCAGGGTGCCTCCTGGAATTCGGCCTCTCGCAGGATGCCTCCCAGACGCAAGGTGGCACCAGTGCCAACTTGGTCTGGTTTAAGAGTGCCAAGTGGGTCCTGCAAACTGACACCCAGAACAGTGGCTTGTGAGTTTTGTTTCCCAGGGAAAAAGCCTGTACAATGGTTTTGGGTCCTGAGGCCTTAAATTGCCGGGTGCCTCCTGGAATTCGGCCTCTCGCAGGATGCCTCCCAGACGCAAGGTGGCACCAGTGCCAACTTGGTCTGGTTTAAGAGTGCCAAGTGGGTCCTGAAAACTGACACCCAGAACAGTGGCTTGTGAGTTTTGTTTCCCAGGGAAAAAGCCTGTACAATGGTTGAGGGTCGTGCGGCCTTAAATTGCCAGGTGCCTCCTGGAATTCGGCCTCTCGCAGGATGCCTCCCAGACGCAAGGTGGCACCAGTGCCAACTTGGTCTGCTTTGAGAGTGTCAAGTGGGTCCTGAAAACTGACACCCAGAACAGTGGCTTGTGAGTTTTGTTTCCCAGGGAAAAATCCTGTACAATGGTTCAGGGTCCTGCGGCCTTAAATTGCCGGATGCCTCCTGATATTCGGCGTCTTCCAAGATGCCTCCCAGACGCATGGTGGCACCAGTGCAAGCTTGGTCTGGGTTGAGAGTGCCAAGTGGGTCCTGCAAACTGACACCCAGAACAGTGGCTTCTGAATTTTGTTTTCCAGGGAAAAAGGCCTGTAGAATGGTTTTCGGTCCTGCGGCCTTAAATTGCCAGGTACCTCCTGGAATTCAGCCTCTCGCAGGATGCCTCCCAGACGCAAGGTGGCACCAGTGCCAACTTGGTCTGGTTTAAGAGTGCCAAGTGGGTCCTGAAAACTGACACCCAGAACAGTGGCTTGTGAGTTTTGTTTCCCAGGGAAAAAGCCTGTACAATGGTTCAGGATCCTGCGGCCTTAAATTGCCAGGGGCCTCCTGGAATTCGGCCTCTCGCAGGATGCCTCCCATACGCAAGGTGGCATCAGTTCCAACTTGGTCTGGTGTAAGAGTGCCAAGTGGGTCCTTAAAACTGACACCCAGAACAGTGGCTTGTGAGTTGTGTTTCCCACGGAAAAAGCCTGTACAATGGTTCAGGGGCCTGAGGCCTTAAATTGCCAGGTGCCTCCTGGAATTCGGCCTCTCGCAGGATGCCTTTCAGACGCAAGGTGGCACATGTTCCAAATTGGTCTGGTTTAAGAGTGCCAAGTGGGTCCTGAAAACTGATACCCAGAACAGTGGCTTGTGAGTTTTGTTTCCCAGGGAAAAAGCCTGTACAATGGTTCAGGGTCCTGAGGCCTTAAATTGCCGGGTGCCTCCAGGAATTCGGACTCTCGCAGGATGCCTCCCAGGCGCAACATGACACCAGTGCCAACTTGGTCTGGTTTAAGAGTGCCAAGTGGGTCCTGAAAACTGACACCCAGAACAGTGGCTTGTGAGTTTTGTTTCCCAGGGAAAAAGCCTGTACAATGGTTCAGGGTCCTGAGGCCTTCAATTGTGGGGTGCCTCCTGGAATTCCGCATCTCGCAAATTGTTTCCCAGACGCTAAGCAACACCAGTGCCAACTTGGTCTGGTTTAAGAGTGCCAAGTCGGTCCTGAAAACTGACACCCAGAACAGTGGCTTCTGAATATTTTTTCCCAGGGAAAAAGCCTGTAGAATTGTTTTGGGTCCTGCGGGCTTAAATTGCAGGGGGCCTCCTGGAATTCCCCCTCTCGCAGGATGCCTCCCAAACGCAAGGTGGCACCAGTGCCAACTTGGTCTGGTTTGAGAGTGCCAAGTGTGTCCTGAAAACTGACACCCAGAACAGTGGCTTGTGAGTTTTGTTTCCCAGGGAAAAAGCCTGTACAATGGTTCAGGGTCCTGAGGCCTTAAATTGCCGGGTGCCTCCTGGAATTCGGCCTCTCGCAGGATGCCTCCCAGACGCAAGGTGGCACCAGTGCCAACTTGGTCTGGTTTAAGAGTGCCAAGTGGGTCCTGCAAACTGACACCCAGAACAGTTGCTTGTGAGTTTTGTTTCCCAGGGAAAAAGCCTGTACAATGGTTCAGGGTCCTGCGGCCTTAAATTGCCGGGTGCCTCCTGGAATTCGGACTCTCGCAGGATGCCTCCCAGGCGCAACATGACACCAGTGCCAACTTGGTCTGGTTTAAGAGTGCCTAGTGGGTCCTGAAAACTGACACCCAGAACAGTGGCTTGTGAGTTTTGTTGCTCAGGGAAAAAGCCTGTACAATGGTTCAGGGTCCTGCGGCCTTCAATTGCGGGTTGCCTCCTGGAATTCCACATAACGCCAATTGTTTCCCAGACGCTAAGCAACACCAGTGCCAACTTGGTCTGGTTTAAGAGTGCCAAGTGGGTCCTGCAAACTGACACCCAGAACAGTGGCTTCTGAATATTTTTTCCCAGGGAAAAAGCCTGTAGAATGGTTTTGGGTCCTGCGGCCTTAAATTGCAGGGTGACTCCTGGAATTCCGCATCTCACCAGATGTTTCCCAGACGCTAAGCAACACCAGTGCCAACTTGGTCTGGTTTAAGAGTGCCAAGTGGGTCCTGGAAACTGACACCCAGAACAGTGGCTTCTGAATATTTTTTCCCAGGGAAAAAGCCTGTAGAATGGTTTTGGGTCCTGCGGCCTTAAATTGCAGGGTGCCTCCTGGAATTCCCCCTCTCGCAGGATGCCTCCCAAACGCAAGGTGGCACCAGTGCCAACTTGGTCTGGTTTAAGAGTGCCAAGTGGGCCCTGGAAACTGACACCCAGAACAGTGGCTTGTGAGTTTTGTTTCCCAGGGAAAAAGCCTGTACAATGGTTCAGGGTCCTGCGGCCTTAAATTGCCAGGTGCC
The DNA here is from genome assembly GCF_963513975.1 of Fringilla coelebs. NCBI lineage: Eukaryota > Metazoa > Chordata > Aves > Passeriformes > Fringillidae > Fringilla > Fringilla coelebs. Next base: position 95,913 of record NW_028167279.1, on the reverse strand, counting down.
TCCTGGAATTCGGCCTCTCGCAGGATGCCTCCCAGACGCAAGGTGGCACCAGTGCCAACTTGGTCTGGTTTAAGAGTGCCAAGTGGGTCCTGAAAACTGACACCCAGAACAGTGGCTTGTGAGTTTTGTTTCCCAGGGAAAAAGCCTGTACAATGGTTCAGGGTCTTGAGGCCTTAAATTGCCGGGTGCCTCCTGGAATTCGGCCTCTCGCAGGATGCCTCCCAGACGCAAGGTGGCACCAGTGCCAACTTGGTCTGGTTTAAGAGTGCCAAGTGGGTCCTGCAAACTGACACCCAGAACAGTGGCTTGTGAGTTGTGTTTCCCAGGGAAAAAGCCTGTACAATGGTTCAGGGTCCTGCGGCCTTAAATTGCCGGGTGCCTCCTGGAATTGCGCCTCTCGCAGGATGCCTCCCAGACGCAAGGTGGCACCAGTGCCAACTTGGTCTGCTTTGAGAGTGTCAAGTGGGTCCTGAAAACTGACACCCAGAACAGTTGCTTGTGAGTTTTGTTTCCCAGGGAAAAATCCTGTACAATGGTTCAGGGTCCTGCGGCCTTAAATTGCCGGATGCCTCCTGATATTCGGCGTCTTCCAAGATGCCTCCCAGACGCATGGTGGCACCAGTGCAAGCTTGGTCTGGGTTGAGAGTGCCAAGTGGGTCCTGCAAACTGACACCCAGAACAGTGGCTTCTGAATTTTGTTTTCCAGGGAAAAAGGCCTGTAGAATGGTTTTCGGTCCTGCGGCCTTAAATTGCCAGGTGCCTCCTGGAATTCAGCCTCTCGCAGGATGCCTCCCAGACGCAAGGTGCCACCAGTGCCAACTTGGTCTGGTTTGAGAGTGCCAAGTGGGTCCTGAAAACTGACACCCAGAACAGTGGCTTGTGAGTTTTGTTGCCCAGGGAAAAAGCCTGTACAATGGTTGAGGGTCCTGCGGCATTTAATTGCCGGGTGCCTCCTGGAATTCCGACTATCGCAGGATGCCTCCCAGGCGCAAGGTGGCACCAGTGCCAACTTGGTCTGGTTTAAGAGTGCCAAGTGGGTCCTGCAAACTGACACCCAGAACAGTTGCTTGTGAGTTTTGTTTCCCAGGGAAAAAGCCTGTACAATGGTTCAGGGTCCTGCGGCCTTAAATTGCCGGGTGCCTCCTGGAATTCGGACTCTCGCAGGATGCCTCCCAGGCGCAACATGACACCAGTGCCAACTTGGTCTGGTTTAAGAGTGCCTAGTGGGTCCTGAAAACTGACACCCAGAACAGTGGCTTGTGAGTTTTGTTTCCCAGGGAAAAAGCCTGTACAATGGTTCAGGGTCCTGCGGCCTTCAATTGCGGGTTGCCTCCTGGAATTCCGCATTACGCCAATTGTTTCCCAGACGCTAAGCAACACCAGTGCCAACTTGGTCTGGTTTAAGAGTGCCAAGTGGGTCCTGCAAACTGACACCCAGAACAGTGGCTTCTGAATATTTTTTCCCAGGGAAAAAGCCTGTAGAATGGTTTTGGGTCCTGCGGCCTTAAATTGCAGGGTGACTCCTGGAATTCCGCATCTCACCAGATGTTTCCCAGACGCTAAGCAACACCAGTGCCAACTTGGTCTGGTTTAAGAGTGCCAAGTGGGTCCTGGAAACTGACACCCAGAACAGTGGCTTCTGAATATTTTTTCCCAGGGAAAAAGCCTGTAGAATGGTTTTGGGTCCTGCGGCCTTAAATTGCAGGGTGCCCCCTGGAATTCCCCCTCTCGCAGGATGCCTCCCAAACGCAAGGTGGCACCAGTGCCAACTTGGTCTGGTTTAAGAGTGCCAAGTGGGTCCTGGAAACTGACACCCAGAACAGTGGCTTGTGAGTTTTGTTTCCCAGGGAAAAAGCCTGTACAATGGTTCAGGGTCCTGCGGCCTTAAATTGCCAGGTGCCTCCTGGAATTCGGCCTCTCGCAGGATGCCTCCCAGACGCAAGGTGGCACCAGTGCCAACTTGGTCTGGTTTAAGAGTGCCAAGTGTGTCCTGCAAACTGACACCCAGAACAGTGGCTTGTGAGTTTTGTTTCCCAGGGAAAAAGCCTGTACAATGGTTCAGGGTCCTGCGGCCTTAAATTGCCGGGTGCCTCCTGGAATTCGGCCTCTCGCAGGATGCCTCCCAGACGCAAGGTGGCACCAGTGCCAACTTGGTCTGGTTTAAGAGTGCCAAGTGGGTCCTGCAAACTGACACCCAGAACAGTGGCTTGTGAGTTGTGTTTCCCAGGGAAAAAGCCTGTACAATGGTTCAGGGTCCTGCGGCCTTAAATTGCCGGGTGCCTCCTGGAATTGCGCCTCTCGCAGGATGCCTCCCAGACGCAAGGTGGCACCAGTGCCAACTTGGTCTGCTTTGAGAGTGTCAAGTGGGTCCTGAAAACTGACACCCAGAACAGTTGCTTGTGAGTTTTGTTTCCCAGGGAAAAATCCTGTACAATGGTTCAGGGTCCTCCGGCCTTAAATTGCCGGATGCCTCCTGATATTCGGCGTCTTCCAAGATGCCTCCCAGACGCATGGTGGCACCAGTGCAAGCTTGGTCTGGGTTGAGAGTGCCAAGTGGGTCCTGCAAACTGACACCCAGAACAGTGGCTTGTGAGTTTTGTTTTCCAGGGAAAAAGGCCTGTAGAATGGTTTTCGGTCCTGCGGCCTTAAATTGCCAGGTGCCTCCTGGAATTCAGCCTCTCGCAGGATGCCTCCCAGACACAAGGTGGCACCAGTGCCAACTAAGTCTCGTTTGAGAGTGCCAAGTGGGTCCTGAAAACTGATACCCAGAACAGTGGCTTGTGAGTTTTGTTTCCCAGGGAAAAAGCCTGTAGAATGGTTTTCGGTCCTGCGGCCTTAAATTGCCAGGTGCCTCCTGGAATTCAGCCTCTCGCAGGATGCCTCCCAGACGCAAGGTGGCACCAGTGCCAACTTGGTCTGGTTTAAGAGTGCCAAGTGGGTCCTGAAAACTGACACCCAGAACAGTGGCTTGTGAGTTTTGTTTCCCAGGGAAAAAGCCTGTACAATGGTTCAGGGTCCTGCGGCCTTAAATTGCCGGGTGACTCCTGGAATTCGGCCTCTCGCAGGATGCCTCCCAGACGCAAGGTGGCACCAGTGCCAACTTCGTCTGGTTTAAGAGTGCCAAGTGGGTCCTGCAAACTGACACCCAGAACAGTGGCTTGTGAGTTTTGTTTCCCAGGGAAAAAGCCTGTAAAATGGTTCAGGAGCCTGAGGCCCTAAATTGCCGGGTGTCTCCTGGAATTCGGCCTCTCGCAGGATGCCTCCCAGATGCAAGGTGGCACCAGTGCCAACTTGGTCTGGTTTGAGAGTGCCAAGTGGGTCCTGCAAACTGACACCCAGAACAGTGGCTTGTGAGTTTTGTTTCCCAGGGAAAAAGCCTGTAGAATGGTTTTGGATCCTGCTGCCTTAAATTGCAAGGTGCCTCCTGGAATTCGGCCTCTCGCAGGATGCCTCCCAGATGCAAGGTGGCACCAGTGCCAACTTGGTCTGGTTTAAGAGTGCCAAGTGGGTCCTGCAAACTGAGACCCAGAACAGTGGCTTGTGAGTTTTGTTTCCCAGGGAAAAAGCCTGTACAATGGTTTTGGGTCCTGAGGCCTTAAATTGCCGGGTGCCTCCTGGAATTCGGCCTCTCGCAGGATGCCTCCCAGACGCAAGGTGGCACCAGTGCCAACTTGGTCTGGTTTAAGAGTGCCAAGTGGGTCCTGAAAACTGACACCCAGAACAGTGGCTTGTGAGTTGTGTTTCCCAGGGAAAAAGCCTGTACAATGGTTGAGGGTCGTGCGGCCTTAAATTGCCAGGTGCCTCCTGGAATTCGGCCTCTCGCAGGATGCCTCCCAGACGCAAGGTGGCACCAGTGCCAACTTGGTCTGCTTTGAGAGTGTCAAGTGGGTCCTGAAAACTGACACCCAGAACAGTGGCTTGTGAGTTTTGTTGCCCAGGGAAAAATCCTGTACAATGGTTCAGGGTCCTGCGGCCTTAAATTGCCGGATGCCTCCTGATATTCAGCGTCTTCCAAGATGCCTCCCAGACGCATGGTGGCACCAGTGCAAGCTTGGTCTGGGTTGAGAGTGCCAAGTGGGTCCTGCAAACTGACACCCAGAACAGTGGCTTCTGAATTTTGTTTTCCAGGGAAAAAGGCCTGTAGAATGGTTTTCGGTCCTGCGGCCTTAAATTGCCAGGTGCCTCCTGGAATTCAGCCTCTCGCAGGATGCCTCCCATACGCAAGGTGGCATCAGTTCCAACTTGGTCTGGTTTAAGAGTGCCAAGTGGGTCCTGAAAACTGACACCCAGAACAGTGGCTTGTGAGTTGTGTTTCCCACGGAAAAAGCCTGTACAATGGTACAGGGCCCTGCGGCCTTTAATTCCAAGGTGCCTCCTGGAGTTGCGCCTCTCGCAGGATGCCTTTCAGACGCAAGGTGGCACATGTTCAAAATTGGTCTGGTTTAAGAGTGCCAAGTGGGTCCTGAAAACTGATACCCAGAACAGTGGCTTGTGAGTTTTGTTTCCCAGGGAAAAAGCCTGTACAATTGTTCAGGGTCCTGCGGCCTTAAATTGCCGGGTGCCTCCTGGAATTCGGCCTCTCGCAGGATGCCTCCCAGACGCAAGGTGGCACCAGTGCCAACTTGGTCTGGTTTAAGAGTGCCAAGTGGGTCCTGCAAACTGACACCCAGAACAGTGGCTTGTGAGTTTTGTTTCCCAGGGAAAAAGCCTGTAAAATGGTTCAAGGGCCTGAGGCCCTAAATTGCCGGGTATCTCCTGGAATTCGGCCTCTCGCAGGATGCCTCCCAGATGCAAGGTGGCACCAGTGCCAACTTAGTCTGGTTTGAGAGTGCCAAGTGGGTCCTGCAAACTGACACCCAGAACAGTGGCTTGTGAGTTTTGTTTCCCAGGGAAAAAGCCTGTAGAATGGTTTTGGGTCCTGCGGCCTTAAATTGCAGGGTGCCTCCTGGAATTCGGCCTCTCGCAGGATGCCTCCCAGACGCAAGGTGGCACCAGTGCCAACTTGGTCTGGTTTAAGAGTGCCAAGTGGGTCCTGCAAACTGACACCCAGAACAGTGGCTTGTGAGTTTTGTTTCCCAGGGAAAAAGCCTGTACAATGGTTTTGGGTCCTGAGGCCTTAAATTGCCGGGTGCCTCCTGGAATTCGGCCTCTCGCAGGATGCCTCCCAAACGCAAGGTGGCACCAGTGCCAACTTGGTCTGGTTTAAGAGTGCCAAGTGGGTCCTGAAAACTGACACCCAGAACAGTGGCTTGTGAGTTGTGTTTCCCAGGGAAAAATCCTGTACAATGGTTCAGGGTCCTGCGGCCTTAAATTGCCAGGTGCCTCCTGGAATTCGGCCTCTCGCAGGATGCCTCCCAGACGCAAGGTGGCACCAGTGCCAACTTGGTCTGCTTTGAGAGTGTCAAGTGGGTCCTGAAAACTGACACCCAGAACAGTGGCTTGTGAGTTTTGTTTCCCAGGGAAAAATCCTGTACAATGGTTCAGGGTCCTGCGGCCTTAAATTGCCGGATGCCTCCTGATATTCGGCGTCTTCCAAGATGCCTCCCAGACGCATGGTGGCACCAGTGCAAGCTTGGTCTGGGTTGAGAGTGCCAAGTGGGTCCTGCAAACTGACACCCAGAACAGTGGCTTCTGAATTTTGTTTTCCAGGGAAAAAGGCCTGTAGAATGGTTTTCGGCCCTGCGGCCTTAAATTGCCAGGTGCCTCCTGGAATTCAGCCTCTCGCAGGATGCCTCCCAGACGCAAGGTGGCACCAGTGCAAACTTGGTCTCGTTTGAGAGTGCCAAGTGGGTCCTGCAAACTGACACCCAGAACAGTGGCTTGTGAGTTGTGTTTCCCAGGGAAAAAGCCTGTACAATGGTTGATGGTCCTGCGGCCTTAAATTGCCAGGTACCTCCTGGAATTCAGCCTCTCGCAGGATGCCTCCCAGACGCAAGGTGGCACCAGTGCCAACTTGGTCTGGTTTAAGAGTGCCAAGTGGGTCCTGAAAACTGACACCCAGAACAGTGGCTTGTGAGTTTTGTTTCCCAGGGAAAAAGCCTGTACAATGGTTCAGGATCCTGCGGCCTTAAATTGCCAGGTGCCTCCTGGAATTCGGCCTCTCCCAGGATGCCTCCCATACGCAAGGTGGCATCAGTTCCAACTTGGTCTGGTGTAAGAGTGCCAAGTGGGTCCTGAAAACTGACACCCAGAACAGTGGCTTGTGAGTTGTGTTTCCCACGGAAAAAGCCTGTACAATGGTTCAGGGGCCTGAGGCCTTAAATTGCCAGGTGCCTCCTGGAATTCGGCCTCTCGCAGGATGCCTTTCAGACGCAAGGTGGCACATGTTCCAAATTGGTCTGGTTTAAGAGTGCCAAGTGGGTCCTGAAAACTGATACCCAGAACAGTGGCTTGTGAGTTTTGTTTCCCAGGGAAAAAGCCTGTACAATGGTTCAGGGTCCTGAGGCCTTAAATTGCCGGGTGCCTCCAGGAATTCGGACTCTCGCAGGATGCCTCCCAGGCGCAACATGACACCAGTGCCAACTTGGTCTGGTTTAAGAGTGCCAAGTGGGTCCTGAAAACTGACACCCAGAACAGTGGCTTGTGAGTTTTGTTTCCCAGGGAAAAAGCCTGTACAATGGTTCAGGGTCCTGCGGCCTTAAATTGTGGGGTGCCTCCTGGAATTCCGCATCTCGCAAATTGTTTCCCAGACGCTAAGCAACACCAGTGCCAACTTGGTCTGGTTTAAGAGTGCCAAGTCGGTCCTGAAAACTGATACCCAGAACAGTGGCTTCTAAATATTTTTTCCCAGGGAAAAAGCCTGTAGAATGGTTTTGGGTCCTGCGGGCTTAAATTGCAGGGGGCCTCCTGGAATTCGGACTCTTGCAGGATGCCTCCCAAACGCAAGGTGGCACCAGTGCCAACTTGGTCTGGTTTGAGAGTGCCAAGTGTGTCCTGAAAACTGACACCCAGAACAGTGGCTTGTGAGTTTTGTTTCCCAGGGAAAAAGCCTGTACAATGGTTCAGGGTCCTGAGGCCTTAAATTGCCGGGTGCCTCCTGGAATTCGGCCTCTCGCAGGATGCCTCCCAGACGCAAGGTGGCACCAGTGCCAACTTGGTCTGGTTTAAGAGTGCCAAGTGGGTCCTGCAAACTGACACCCAGAACAGTTGCTTGTGAGTTTTGTTTCCCAGGGAAAAAGCCTGTACAATGGTTCAGGGTCCTGCGGCCTTAAATTGCCGGGTGCCTCCTGGAATTCGGACTCTCGCAAGATGCCTCCCAGGCGCAACATGACACCAGTGCCAACTTGGTCTGGTTTAAGAGTGCCTAGTGGGTCCTGAAAACTGACACCCAGAACAGTGGCTTGTGAGTTGTGTTTCCCAGGGAAAAAGCCTGTACAATGGTTCAGGGTCCTGCGGCCTTCAATTGCGGGTTGCCTCCAGGAATTCCACATAACGCCAATTGTTTCCCAGACGCTAAGCAACACCAGTGCCAACTTGGTCTGGTTTAAGAGTGCCAAGTGGGTCCTGCAAACTGACACCCAGAACAGTGGCTTCTGAATATTTTTTCCCAGGGAAAAAGCCTGTAGAATGGTTTTGGGTCCTGCGGCCTTAAATTGCAGGGTGACTCCTGGAATTCCGCATCTCACCAGATGTTTCCCAGACGCTAAGCAACACCAGTGCCAACTTGGTCTGGTTTAAGAGTGCCAAGTGGGTCCTGGAAACTGACACCCAGAACAGTGGCTTCTGAATATTTTTTCCCAGGGAAAAAGCCTGTAGAATGGTTTTGGGTCCTGCGGCCTTAAATTGCAGGGTGCCTCCTGGAATTCCCCCTCTCGCAGGATGCCTCCCAAACGCAAGGTGGCACCAGTGCCAACTTGGTCTGGTTTAAGAGTGCCAAGTGGGTCCTGGAAACTGACACCCAGAACAGTGGCTTGTGAGTTTTGTTTCCCAGGGAAAAAGCCTGTACAATGGTTCAGGGTCCTGCGGCCTTAAATTGCCAGGTGCCTCCTGGAATTCGGCCTCTCGCAGGATGCCTCCCAGACGCAAGGTGGCACCAGTGCCAACTTGGTCTGGTTTAAGAGTGCCAAGTGTGTCCTGAAAACTGACACCCAGAACAGTGGCTTGTGAGTTTTGTTTCCCAGGGAAAAAGCCTGTACAATGGTTCAGGGTCTTGAGGCCTTAAATTGCCGGGTGCCTCCTGGAATTCGGCCTCTCGCAGGATGCCTCCCAGACGCAAGGTGGCACCAGTGCCAACTTGGTCTGGTTTAAGAGTGCCAAGTGGGTCCTGCAAACTGACACCCAGAACAGTGGCTTGTGAGTTGTGTTTCCCAGGGAAAAAGCCTGTACAATGGTTCAGGGTCCTGCGGCCTTAAATTGCCGGGTGCCTCCTGGAATTGCGCCTCTCGCAGGATGCCTCCCAGACGCAAGGTGGCACCAGTGCCAACTTGGTCTGCTTTGAGAGTGTCAAGTGGGTCCTGAAAACTGACACCCAGAACAGTTGCTTGTGAGTTTTGTTTCCCAGGGAAAAATCCTGTACAATGGTTCAGGGTCCTGCGGCCTTAAATTGCCGGATGCCTCCTGATATTCGGCGTCTTCCAAGATGCCTCCCAGACGCATGGTGGCACCAGTGCAAGCTTGGTCTGGGTTGAGAGTGCCAAGTGGGTCCTGCAAACTGACACCCAGAACAGTGGCTTCTGAATTTTGTTTTCCAGGGAAAAAGGCCTGTAGAATGGTTTTCGGTCCTGCGGCCTTAAATTGCCAGGTGCCTCCTGGAATTCAGCCTCTCGCAGGATGCCTCCCAGACGCAAGGTGCCACCAGTGCCAACTAAGTCTCGTTTGAGAGTGCCAAGTGGGTCCTGAAAACTGATACCCAGAACAGTGGCTTGTGAGTTTTGTTTCCCAGGGAAAAAGCCTGTACAATGGTTGAGGGTCCTGCGGCCTTAAATTGCCAGGTGCCTCCTGGAATTCAGCCTCTCGCAGGATGCCTCCCAGACGCAAGGTGGCACCAGTGCCAACTTGGTCTGGTTTAAGAGTGCCAAGTGGGTCCTGCAAACTGACACCCAGAACAGTGGCATGTGAGTTTTGTTTCCCAGGGAAAAAGCCTGTACAATGGTTCAGGGTCCTGCGGCCTTAAATTGCCGGGTGACTCCTGGAATTCGGCCTCTCGCAGGATGCCTCCCAGACGCAAGGTGGCACCAGTGCCAAGTTGGTCTGGTTTAAGAGTGCCAAGTGTGTCCTGAAAACTGACACCCAGAACAGTGGCTTGTGAGTTTTGTTTCCCAGGGAAAAAGCCTGTAAAATGGTTCAGGGGCCTGAGGCCCTAAATTGCCGGGTGTCTCCTGGAATTCCCCCTCTCGCAGGATGCCTCCCAGACGCAAGGTGGCACCAGTGCCAACTTGGTCTGGTTTGAGAGTGCCAAGTGGGTCCTGCAAACTGACACCCAGAACAGTGGCTTGTGAGTTTTGTTTCCCAGGGAAAAAGCCTGTAGAATGGTTTTGGGTCCTGCGGCCTTAAATTGCAAGGTGCCTCCTGGAATTCGGCCTCTCGCAGGATGCCTCCCAGACGCAAGGTGGCACCAGTGCCAACTTGGTCTGGTTTAAGAGTGCCAAGTGGGTCCTGCAAACTGACACCCAGAACAGTGGCTTGTGAGTTTTGTTTCCCAGGGAAAAAGCCTGTACAATGGTTTTGGGTCCTGAGGCCTTAAATTGCCGGGTGCCTCCTGGAATTCGGCCTCTCGCAGGATGCCTCCCAGACGCAAGGTGGCACCAGTGCCAACTTGGTCTGGTTTAAGAGTGCCAAGTGGGTCCTGAAAACTGACACCCAGAACAGTGGCTTGTGAGTTGTGTTTCCCAGGGAAAAAGCCTGTACAATGGTTGAGGGTCGTGCGGCCTTAAATTGCCAGGTGCCTCCTGGAATTCGGCCTCTCGCAGGATGCCTCCCAGACGCAAGGTGGCACCAGTGCCAACTTGGTCTGCTTTGAGAGTGTCAAGTGGGTCCTGAAAACTGACACCCAGAACAGTGGCTTGTGAGTTTTGTTGCCCAGGGAAAAATCCTGTACAATGGTTCAGGGTCCTGCGGCCTTAAATTGCCGGATGCCTCCTGATATTCGGCGTCTTCCGAGATGCCTCCCAGACGCATGGTGGCACCAGTGCAAGCTTGGTCTGGGTTGAGAGTGCCAAGTGGGTCCTGCAAACTGACACCCAGAACAGTGGCTTCTGAATTTTGTTTTCCAGGGAAAAAGGCCTGTAGAATGGTTTTCGGTCCTGCGGCCTTAAATTGCCAGGTGCCTCCTGGAATTCAGCCTCTCGCAGGATGCCTCCCAGACACAAGGTGGCACCAGTGCCAACTTGGTCTCGTTTCAGAGTGCCAAGTGGGTCCTGCAAACTGACACCCAGAACAGTGGCTTGTGAGTTGTGTTTCCCAGGGAAAAAGCCTGTACAATGGTTCAGGATCCTGCGGCCTTAAATTGCCAGGTGCCTCCTGGAATTCGGCCTCTCGCAGGATGCCTCCCATACGCAAGGTGGCATCAGTTCCAACTTGGTCTGGTTTAAGAGTGCCAAGTGGGTCCTGCAAACTGACACCCAGAACAGTGGCTTGTGAGTTGTGTTTCCCACGGAAAAAGCCTGTACAATGGTACAGGGCCCTGCGGCCTTTAATTCCTGGGTGCCTCCTGGAGTTGCGCCTCTCGCAGGATGCCTTTCAGACGCAAGGTGGCACATGTTCAAAATTGGTCTGGTTTAAGAGTGCCAAGTGGGTCCTGAAAACTGATACCCAGAACAGTGGCTTGTGAGTTTTGTTTCCCAGGGAAAAAGCCTGTACAATTGTTCAGGGTCCTGCGGCCTTAAATTGCCGGGTGCCTCCTGGAATTCCCCCTCTCGCAGGATGCCTCCCAGACGCAAGGTGGCACCAGTGCCAACTTGGTCTGGTTTAAGAGTGCCAAGTGGGTCCTGCAAACTGACACCCAGAACAGTGGCTTGTGAGTTTTGTTTCCCAGGGAAAAAGCCTGTACAATGGTTCAGGGTCCTGAGGCCATAAATTGCCGGGTGCCTCCTGGAATTCGGACTCTCGCAGGATGCCTCCCAGGTGCAACATGACACCAGTGCCAACTTGGTCTGGTTTAAGAGTGCCAAGTGGGTCCTGAAAACTGACACCCAGAACAGTGGCTTGTGAGTTTTGTTTCCCAGGGAAAAAGCCTGTACAATGGTTCAGGGTCCTGAGGCCTTCAATTGTGGGGTGCCTCCTGGAATTCCGCATCTCGCAAATTTTCTCCCAGACGCTAAGTAACACCAGTGCCAACTTGGTCTGGTTTAAGAGTGCCAAGTCGGTCCTGAAAACTGACACCCAGAACAGTGGCTTCTGAATATTTTTTCCCAGGGAAAAAGCCTGTAGAATGGTTTTGGGTCCTGCGGGCTTAAATTGCAGGGGGCCTCCTGGAATTCCCCCTCTCGCAGGATGCCTCCCAAACGCAAGGTGGCACCAGTGCCCACTTGGTCTGGTTTGAGAGTGCCAAGTGGGTCCTGAAAACTGACACCCAGAACAGTGGCTTGTGAGTTTTGTTTCCCAGGGAAAAAGCCTGTACAATGGTTCAGGGTCCTGCGGCCTTAAATTGCCGGGTGTCTCCTGGAATTCGGCCTCTCGCAGGATGCCTCCCAGACGCAAGGTGGCACCAGTGCCAACTTGGTCTGGTTTAAGAGTGCCAAGTGGGTCCTGCAAACTGACACCCAGAACAGTGGCTTGTGAGTTTTGTTTCCCAGGGAAAAAGCCTGTACAATGGTTCAGGGGCCTGAGCCCTTAAATTGCCGGGTGCCTCCTGGAATTCGGCCTCTCGCAGGATGCCTCCCAGACGCAAGGTGGCACCAGTGCCAACTTGGTCTGGTTTAAGAGTGCCAAGTGGGTCCTGAAAACTGACACCCAGAACAGTGGCTTGTGAGTTTTGTTTCCCAGGGAAAAAGCCTGTACAATGGTTCAGGGTCCTGCGGCCTTAAATTGCCAGGTGCCTCCTGGAATTGCGCCTCTCGCAGGATGCCTCCCAGACGCAAGGTGGCACCAGTGCCAACTTGGTCTGCTTTGAGAGTGTCAAGTGGGTCCTGAAAACTGACACCCAGAACAGTTGCTTGTGAGTTTTGTTTCCCAGGGAAAAAGCCTGTACAATGGTTCAGGGTCCTGCGGCCTTAAATTGCCGGATGCCTCCTGATATTCGGCGTCTTCCAAGATGCCTCCCAGACGCATGGTGGCACCAGTGCAAGCTTGGTCTGGGTTGAGAGTGCCAAGTGGGTCCTGCAAACTGACACCCAGAACAGTTGCTTCTGAATTTTGTTTTCCAGGGAAAAAGGCCTGTAGAATGGTTTTCGGTCCTGCGGCCTTAAATTGCCAGGTGCCTCCTGGAATTCAGCCTCTCGCAGGATGCCTCCCAGACGCAAGGTGGCACCAGTGCCAACTTGGTCTGGTTTGAGAGTGCCAAGTGGGTCCTGAAAACTGACACCCAGAACAGTGGCTTGTGAGTTTTGTTGCCCAGGGAAAAAGCCTGTACAATGGTTCAGGGTCCTGCGGCCTTAAATTGCCAGGTGCCTCCTGGAATTCGGCCTCTCGCAGGATGCCTCCCAGATGCAAGGTGGCACCAGTGCCAACTTGGTCTGGTTTAAGAGTGCCAAGTGGGTCCTGAAAACTGACACCCAGAACAGTGGCTTGTGAGTTTTCTTTCCCAGGGAAAAAGCCTGTACAATGGTTCAGGGTCCTGCGGCCCTCAATTGCCGGGTGTCTCCTGGAATTCGGCCTCTCGCAGGATGCCTCCCAGATGCAAGGTGGCACCAGTGCCAACTTGGTCTGGTTTGAGAGTGCCAAGTGGGTCCTGAAAACTGACACCCAGAACAGTGGCTTGTGAGTTTTGTTTCCCAGGGAAAAAGCCTGTACAATGGTTCAGGGTCCTGCGGCCTTAAATTGCCAGGTGCCTCCTGGAATTCGGCCTCTCGCAGGATGCCTCCCAGACGCAAGGTGGCACCAGTGCCAACTTGGTCTGGTTTAAGAGTGCCAAGTGGGTCCTGAAAACTGACACCCAGAACAGTGGCTTGTGAGTTTTGTTTCCCAGGGAAAAAGCCTGTACAATGGTTCAGGATCCTGCGGCCTTAAATTGCCAGGTGCCTCCTGGAATTCCGCCTCTCGCAGGATGCCTCCCATACGCAAAGTGGCATCAGTTCCAACTTGGTCTGGTTTAAGAGTGCCAAGTGGGTCCTTAAAACTGACACCCACAACAGTGGCTTGTGAGTTTTGTTTCCCAGGGAAAAAGCCTGTACAATGGTTCAGGGTACTGCGGCCTTAAATTGCGGGGTGCCTCCTGGAATTCCGCATCTCGCCAATTGTTTCCCAGACGCTAAGCAACACCAGTGCCAACTTGGTCTGGTTTAAGAGTGCCAAGTCGGTCCTGAAAACTGACACCCAGAACAGTGGCTTGTGAGTTTTGTTTTCCAGGGAAAAAGGCCTGTAAAATGGTTTTCGGTCCTGCGGCCTTAAATTGCCAGGTGCCTCCTGGAATTCAGCCTCTCGCAGGATGCCTCCCAGACGCAAGGTGGCACCAGTGCCAACTTGGTCTGCTTTGAGAGTGTCAAGTGGGTCCTGAAAACTGACACCCAGAACAGTGGCTTGTGAGTTTTGTTTCCCAGGGAAAAATCCTGTACAATGGTTCAGGGTCCTGCGGCCTTAAATTGCCGGATGCCTCCTGATATTCGGCGTCTTCCAAGATGCCTCCCAGACGCATGGTGGCACCAGTGCAAGCTTGGTCTGGGTTGAGAGTGCCAAGTGGGTCCTGCAAACTGACACCCAGAACAGTGGCTTCTGAATTTTGTTTTCCAGGGAAAAAGGCCTGTAGAATGGTTTTCGGTCCTGCGGCCTTAAATTGCCAGGTGCCTCCTGGAATTCAGCCTCTCGCAGGATGCCTCCCAGACACAAGGTGGCACCAGTGCCAACTTGGTCTGGTTTGAGAGTGCCAAGTGGGTCCTGAAAACTGACACCCAGAACAGTGGCTTGTGAGTTGTGTTTCCCAGGGAAAAAGCCTGTACAATGGTTCAGGATCCTGCGGCCTTAAATTGCCAGGTGCCTCCTGGAATTCGGCCTCTCGCAGGATGCCTCCCATACGCAAGGTGGCATCAGTTCCAACTTGGTCTGGTGTAAGAGTGCCAAGTGGGTCCTGAAAACTGACACCCAGAACAGTGGCTTGTGAGTTGTGTTTCCCACGGAAAAAGCCTGTACAATGGTACAGGGCCCTGCGGCCTTTAATTCCTGGGTGCCTCCTGGAGTTGCGCCTCTCGCAGGATGCCTTTCAGTTGCAAGGTGGCACCAGTGCCAACTTGGTCTGGTTTAAGAGTGCCAAGTGGGTCCTGCAAACTGACACCCAGAACAGTGGCTTGTGAGTTGTGTTTCCCAGGGAAAAAGCCTGTACAATGCTTCAGGGTCCTGCGGCCTTAAATTGCCGGGTGCCTCCTGGAATTCGGCCTCTCGCAGGATGCCTCCCAGACGCAAGGTGGCACCAGTGCCAACTTGGTCTGGTTTAAGAGTGCCAAGTGGGTCCTGCAAACTGACACCCAGAACAGTGGCTTGTGAGTTTTGTTTCCCAGGGAAAAAGCCTGTACAATGGTTCAGGGTCCTGAGGCCTTAAATTGCCGAGTGCCTCCTGGAATTCGGACTCTCGCAGGATGCCTCCCAGGTGCAACATGACACCAGTGCCAACTTGGTCTGGTTTAAGAGTGCCAAGTGGGTCCTGAAAACTGACACCCAGAACAGTGGCTTGTGAGTTTTGTTTCCCAGGGAAAAAGCCTTTACAATGGTTCAGGGTCCTGCGGCCTTCAATTGTGGGGTGCCTCCTGGAATTCCGCATCTCGCAAATTTTCTCCCAGACGCTAAGTAACACCAGTGCCAACTTGGTCTGGTTTAAGAGTGCCAAGTCGGTCCTGAAAACTGACACCCAGAACAGTGGCTTCTGAATATTTTTTCCCAGGGAAAAAGCCTGTAGAATGGTTTTGGGTCCTGCGGGCTTAAATTGCAGGGGGCCTCCTGGAATTCCCCCTCTCGCAGGATGCCTCCCAAACGCAAGGTGGCACCAGTGCCCACTTGGTCTGGTTTGAGAGTGCCAAGTGTGTCCTGCAAACTGACACCCAGAACAGTGGCTTGTGAGTTTTGTTTCCCAGGGAAAAAGCCTGTACAATGGTTCAGGGTCCTGCGGCCTTAAATTGCCGGGTGCCTCCTGGAATTCGGCCTCTCGCAGGATGCCTCCCAGACGCAAGGTGGCACCAGTGCCAACTTGGTCTGGTTTAAGAGTGCCAAGTGGGTCCTGCAAACTGACACCCAGAACAGTGGCTTGTGAGTTTTGTTTCCCAGGGAAAAAGCCTGTACAATGGTTCAGGGGCCTGAGCCCTTAAATTGCCGGGTGCCTCCTGGAATTCGGCCTCTCGCAGGATGCCTCCCAAACGCAAGGTGGCACCAGTGCCAACTTGGTCTGGTTTAAGAGTGCCAAGTGGGTCCTGAAAACTGACACCCAGAACAGTGGCTTGTGAGTTGTGTTTCCCAGGGAAAAAGCTTGTACAATGGTTCATGGTCCTGCGGCCTTAAATTGCCAGGTGCCTCCTGGAATTGCGCCTCTCGCAGGATGCCTCCCAGACGCAAGGTGGCACCAGTGCCAACTTTGTCTGCTTTGAGAGTGTCAAGTGGGTCCTGAAAACTGACACCCAGAACAGTTGCTTGTGAGTTTTGTTTCCCAGGGAAAAAGCCTGTACAATGGTTCAGGGTCCTGCGGCCTTAAATTGCCGGATGCCTCCTGATATTCGGCGTCTTCCAAGATGCCTCCCAGACGCATGGTGGCACCAGTGCAAGCTTGGTCTGGGTTGAGAGTGCCAAGTGGGTCCTGCAAACTGACACCCAGAACAGTGGCTTCTGAATTTTGTTTTCCAGGGAAAAAGGCCTGTAGAATGGTTTTCGGTCCTGCGGCCTTAAATTGCCAGGTGCCTCCTGGAATTCAGCCTCTCGCAGGATGCCTCCCAGACGCAAGGTGCCACCAGTGCCAACTAGGTCTCGTTTGAGAGTGCCAAGTGGGTCCTGAAAACTGATACCCAGAACAGTGGCTTGTGAGTTTTGTTTCCCAGGGAAAAAGCCTGTACAATGGTTGAGGGTCCTGCGGCCTTAAATTGCCAGGTGCCTCCTGGAATTCAGCCTCTCGCAGGATGCCTCCCAGACGCAAGGTGGCACCAGTGCCAACTTGGTCTGGTTTAAGAGTGCCAAGTGGGTCCTGCAAACTGACACCCAGAACAGTGGCATGTGAGTTTTGTTTCCCAGGGAAAAAGCCTGTACAATGGTTCAGGGTCCTGCGGCCTTAAATTGCCGGGTGACTCCTGGAATTCGGCCTCTCGCAGGATGCCTCCCAGACGCAAGGTGGCACCAGTGCCAAGTTGGTCTGGTTTAAGAGTGCCAAGTGTGTCCTGAAAACTGACACCCAGAACAGTGGCTTGTGAGTTTTGTTTCCCAGGGAAAAAGCCTGTAAAATGGTTCAGGGGCCTGAGGCCCTAAATTGCCGGGTGTCTCCTGGAATTCCCCCTCTCGCAGGATGCCTCCCAGACGCAAGGTGGCACCAGTGCCAACTTGGTCTGGTTTGAGAGTGCCAAGTGGGTCCTGCAAACTGACACCCAGAACAGTGGCTTGTGAGTTTTGTTTCCCAGGGAAAAAGCCTGTAGAATGGTTTTGGGTCCTGCGGCCTTAAATTGCAAGGTGCCTCCTGGAATTCGGCCTCTCGCAGGATGCCTCCCAGACGCAAGGTGGCACCAGTGCCAACTTGGTCTGGTTTAAGAGTGCCAAGTGGGTCCTGCAAACTGACACCCAGAACAGTGGCTTGTGAGTTTTGTTTCCCAGGGAAAAAGCCTGTACAATGGTTTTGGGTCCTGAGGCCTTAAATTGCCGGGTGCCTCCTGGAATTCGGCCTCTCGCAGGATGCCTCCCAGACGCAAGGTGGCACCAGTGCCAACTTGGTCTGGTTTGAGAGTGCCAAGTGGGTCCTGAAAACTGACACCCAGAACAGTGGCTTGTGAGTTGTGTTTCCCAGGGAAAAAGCCTGTACAATGGTTGAGGGTCGTGCGGCCTTAAATTGCCAGGTGCCTCCTGGAATTCGGCCTCTCGCAGGATGCCTCCCAGACGCAAGGTGGCACCAGTGCCAACTTGGTCTGCTTTGAGAGTGTCAAGTGGGTCCTGAAAACTGACACCCAGAACAGTGGCTTGTGAGTTTTGTTGCCCAGGGAAAAATCCTGTACAATGGTTCAGGGTCCTGCGGCCTTAAATTGCCGGATGCCTCCTGATATTCGGCGTCTTCCGAGATGCCTCCCAGACGCATGGTGGCACCAGTGCAAGCTTGGTCTGGGTTGAGAGTGCCAAGTGGGTCCTGCAAACTGACACCCAGAACAGTGGCTTCTGAATTTTGTTTTCCAGGGAAAAAGGCCTGTAGAATGGTTTTCGGTCCTGCGGCCTTAAATTGCCAGGTGCCTCCTGGAATTCAGCCTCTCGCAGGATGCCTCCCAGACACAAGGTGGCACCAGTGCCAACTTGGTCTCGTTTCAGAGTGCCAAGTGGGTCCTGCAAACTGACATCCAGAACAGTGGCTTGTGAGTTGTGTTTCCCAGGGAAAAAGCCTGTACAATGGTTCAGGATCCTGCGGCCTTAAATTGCCAGGTGCCTCCTGGAATTCGGCCTCTCGCAGGATGCCTCCCATACGCAAGGTGGCATCAGTTCCAACTTGGTCTGGTTTAAGAGTGCCAAGTGGGTCCTGCAAACTGACACCCAGAACAGTGGCTTGTGAGTTGTGTTTCCCACGGAAAAAGCCTGTACAATGGTACAGGGCCCTGCGGCCTTTAATTCCTGGGTGCCTCCTGGAGTTGCGCCTCTCGCAGGATGCCTTTCAGACGCAAGGTGGCACATGTTCAAAATTGGTCTGGTTTAAGAGTGCCAAGTGGGTCCTGAAAACTGATACCCAGAACAGTGGCTTGTGAGTTTTGTTGCCCAGGGAAAAAGCCTGTACAATTGTTCAGGGTCCTGCGGCCTTAAATTGCCGGGTGCCTCCTGGAATTCCCCCTCTCGCAGGATGCCTCCCAGACGCAAGGTGGCACCAGTGCCAACTTGGTCTGGTTTAAGAGTGCCAAGTGGGTCCTGCAAACTGACACCCAGAACAGTGGCTTGTGAGTTTTGTTTCCCAGGGAAAAAGCCTGTACAATGGTTCAGGGTCCTGAGGCCATAAATTGCCGGGTGCCTCCTGGAATTCGGACTCTCGCAGGATGCCTCCCAGGTGCAACATGACACCAGTGCCAACTTGGTCTGGTTTAAGAGTGCCAAGTGGGTCCTGAAAACTGACACCCAGAACAGTGGCTTGTGAGTTTTGTTTCCCAGGGAAAAAGCCTGTACAATGGTTCAGGGTCCTGAGGCCTTCAATTGTGGGGTGCCTCCTGGAATTCCGCATCTCGCAAATTTTCTCCCAGACGCTAAGTAACACCAGTGCCAACTTGGTCTGGTTTAAGAGTGCCAAGTCGGTCCTGAAAACTGACACCCAGAACAGTGGCTTCTGAATATTTTTTCCCAGGGAAAAAGCCTGTAGAATGGTTTTGGGTCCTGCGGGCTTAAATTGCAGGGGGCCTCCTGGAATTCCCCCTCTCGCAGGATGCCTCCCAAACGCAAGGTGGCACCAGTGCCCACTTGGTCTGGTTTGAGAGTGCCAAGTGGGTCCTGAAAACTGACACCCAGAACAGTGGCTTGTGAGTTTTGTTTCCCAGGGAAAAAGCCTGTACAATGGTTCAGGGTCCTGCGGCCTTAAATTGCCGGGTGCCTCCTGGAATTCGGCCTCTCGCAGGATGCCTCCCAGACGCAAGGTGGCACCAGTGCCAACTTGGTCTGGTTTAAGAGTGCCAAGTGGGTCCTGCAAACTGACACCCAGAACAGTGGCTTGTGAGTTTTGTTTCCCAGGGAAAAAGCCTGTACAATGGTTCAGGGGCCTGAGCCCTTAAATTGCCGGGTGCCTCCTGGAATTCGGCCTCTCGCAGGATGCCTCCCAGACGCAAGGTGGCACCAGTGCCAACTTGGTCTGGTTTAAGAGTGCCAAGTGGGTCCTGAAAACTGACACCCAGAACAGTGGCTTGTGAGTTTTGTTTCCCAGGGAAAAAGCCTGTACAATGGTTCAGGGTCCTGCGGCCTTAAATTGCCAGGTGCCTCCTGGAATTGCGCCTCTCGCAGGATGCCTCCCAGACGCAAGGTGGCACCAGTGCCAACTTTGTCTGCTTTGAGAGTGTCAAGTGGGTCCTGAAAACTGACACCCAGAACAGTTGCTTGTGAGTTTTGTTTCCCAGGGAAAAAGCCTGTACAATGGTTCAGGGTCCTGCGGCCTTAAATTGCCGGATGCCTCCTGATATTCGGCGTCTTCCAAGATGCCTCCCAGACGCATGGTGGCACCAGTGCAAGCTTGGTCTGGGTTGAGAGTGCCAAGTGGGTCCTGCAAACTGACACCCAGAACAGTTGCTTCTGAATTTTGTTTTCCAGGGAAAAAGGCCTGTAGAATGGTTTTCGGTCCTGCGGCCTTAAATTGCCAGGTGCCTCCTGGAATTCAGCCTCTCGCAGGATGCCTCCCAGACGCAAGGTGGCACCAGTGCCAACTTGGTCTGGTTTGAGAGTGCCAAGTGGGTCCTGAAAACTGACACCCAGAACAGTGGCTTGTGAGTTTTGTTGCCCAGGGAAAAAGCCTGTACAATGGTTCAGGGTCCTGCGGCCTTAAATTGCCAGGTGCCTCCTGGAATTCGGCCTCTCGCAGGATGCCTCCCAGATGCAAGGTGGCACCAGTGCCAACTTGGTCTGGTTTAAGAGTGCCAAGTGGGTCCTGAAAACTGACACCCAGAACAGTGGCTTGTGAGTTTTCTTTCCCAGGGAAAAAGCCTGTACAATGGTTCAGGGTCCTGCGGCCCTCAATTGCCGGGTGTCTCCTGGAATTCGGCCTCTCGCAGGATGCCTCCCAGATGCAAGGTGGCACCAGTGCCAACTTGGTCTGGTTTGAGAGTGCCAAGTGGGTCCTGAAAACTGACACCCAGAACAGTGGCTTGTGAGTTTTGTTTCCCAGGGAAAAAGCCTGTACAATGGTTCAGGGTCCTGCGGCCTTAAATTGCCGGGTGCCTCCTGGAATTCGGCCTCTCGCAGGATGCCTCCCAGACGCAAGGTGGCACCAGTGCCAACTTGGTCTGGTTTAAGAGTGCCAAGTGGGTCCTGAAAACTGACACCCAGAACAGTGGCTTGTGAGTTTTGTTTCCCAGGGAAAAAGCCTGTACAATGGTTCAGGATCCTGCGGCCTTAAATTGCCAGGTGCCTCCTGGAATTCCGCCTCTCGCAGGATGCCTCCCATACGCAAAGTGGCATCAGTTCCAACTTGGTCTGGTTTAAGAGTGCCAAGTGGGTCCTTAAAACTGACACCCAGAACAGTGGCTTGTGAGTTTTGTTTCCCAGGGAAAAAGCCTGTACAATGGTTCAGGGTACTGCGGCCTTAAATTGCGGGGTGCCTCCTGGAATTCCGCATCTCGCCAATTGTTTCCCAGACGCTAAGAAACACCAGTGCCAACTTGGTCTGGTTTAAGAGTGCCAAGTCGGTCCTGAAAACTGACACCCAGAACAGTGGCTTGTGAGTTTTGTTTTCCAGGGAAAAAGGCCTGTAAAATGGTTTTCGGTCCTGCGGCCTTAAATTGCCAGGTGCCTCCTGGAATTCAGCCTCTCGCAGGATGCCTCCCAGACGCAAGGTGGCACCAGTGCCAACTTGGTCTGCTTTGAGAGTGTCAAGTGGGTCCTGAAAACTGACACCCAGAACAGTGGCTTGTGAGTTTTGTTTCCCAGGGAAAAATCCTGTACAATGGTTCAGGGTCCTGCGGCCTTAAATTGCCGGATGCCTCCTGATATTCGGCGTCTTCCAAGATGCCTCCCAGACGCATGGTGGCACCAGTGCAAGCTTGGTCTGGGTTGAGAGTGCCAAGTGGGTCCTGCAAACTGACACCCAGAACAGTGGCTTCTGAATTTTGTTTTCCAGGGAAAAAGGCCTGTAGAATGGTTTTCGGTCCTGCGGCCTTAAATTGCCAGGTGCCTCCTGGAATTCAGCCTCTCGCAGGATGCCTCCCAGACACAAGGTGGCACCAGTGCCAACTTGGTCTGGTTTGAGAGTGCCAAGTGGGTCCTGAAAACTGACACCCAGAACAGTGGCTTGTGAGTTGTGTTTCCCAGGGAAAAAGCCTGTACAATGGTTCAGGATCCTGCGGCCTTAAATTGCCAGGTGCCTCCTGGAATTCGGCCTCTCGCAGGATGCCTCCCATACGCAAGGTGGCATCAGTTCCAACTTGGTCTGGTGTAAGAGTGCCAAGTGGGTCCTGAAAACTGACACCCAGAACAGTGGCTTGTGAGTTGTGTTTCCCACGGAAAAAGCCTGTACAATGGTACAGGGCCCTGCGGCCTTTAATTCCTGGGTGCCTCCTGGAGTTGCGCCTCTCGCAGGATGCCTTTCAGTTGCAAGGTGGCACCAGTGCCAACTTGGTCTGGTTTAAGAGTGCCAAGTGGGTCCTGCAAACTGACACCCAGAACAGTGGCTTGTGAGTTGTGTTTCCCAGGGAAAAAGCCTGTACAATGGTTCAGGGTCCTGCGGCCTTAAATTGCCGGGTGCCTCCTGGAATTGCGCCTCTCACAGGATGCCTCCCAGACGCAAGGTGGCACCAGTGCCAACTTGGTCTGCTTTGAGAGTGTCAAGTGGGTCCTGAAAACTGACACCCAGAACAGTTGCTTGTGAGTTTTGTTTCCCAGGGAAAAATCCTGTACAATGGTTCAGGGGCCTGAGGCCTTAAATTGCCAGGTGCCTCCTGGAATTCGGCCTCTCGCAGGATGCCTCCCAGACGCAAGGTGGCACCAGTGCCAACTTGGTCTGGTTTGAGAGTGCCAAGTGCGTCCTGAAAACTGACACCCAGAACAGTGGCTTGTGAGTTTTGTTTCCCAGGGAAAAAGCCTGTACAATGGTTCAGGGTACTGCGGCCTTAAATTTCGGGGTGCCTCCTGGAATTCCGCATCTCGCCAATTGTTTCCCAGACGCTAAGCAACACCAGTGCCAACTTGGTCTGGTTTAAGAGTGCCAAGTCGGTCCTGAAAACTGACACCCAGAACAGTGGCTTGTGAGTTTTGTTTTCCAGGGAAAAAGGCCTGTAAAATGGTTTTCGATCCTGCGGCCTTAAATTGCTAGGTGCCTCCTGGAATTCAGCCTCTCGCAGGATGCCTCCCAGACGCAAGGTGGCACCAGTGCCAACTTGGTCTGGTTTGAGAGTGCCAAGTGGGTCCTGGAAACTGACACCCAGAACAGTGGCTTCTGATTTTTTTTTCCCAGGGAAAAAGCCTGTAGAATGGTTTTGGGTCCTGCGGCCTTAAATTGCAGGGTGCCTCCTGGAATTCACCCTCTCGCAGGATGCCTCCCAAACGCAAGGTGGCACCAGTGCCAACTTGGTCTGGTTTGAGAGTGCCAAGTGTGTCCTGCAAACTGACACCCAGAACAGTGGCTTGTGAGTTTTGTTTCCCAGGGAAAAAGCCTGTACAATGGTTCAGGGTCCTGCGGCCTTAAATTGCCGGGTGCCTCCCGGAATTCGGCCTCTCGCAGGATGCCTCCCAGACGCAAGGTGGCACCAGTGCCAACTTGGTCTGGTTTAAGAGTGCCAAGTGGGTCCTGCAAACTGACACCCAGAACAGTGGCTTGTGAGTTTTGTTGCTCAGGGAAAAAGCCTGTACAATGGTTCAGGGTCCTGCGGCCTTAAATTGCCGGGTGCCTCCTGGAATTGCGCCTCTCGCAGGATGCCTCCCAGACGCAAGGTGGCACATGTTCCAAATTGGTCTGGTTTAAGAGTGCCAAGTGGGTCCTGAAAACTGATACCCAGAACAGTGGCTTGTGAGTTTTGTTTCCCAGGGAAAAAGCCTGTACAATGGTTCAGGGTCCTGCGGCCTTAAATTGCCGGGTGCCTCCTGGAATTCGGCCTCTCGCAGGATGCCTCCCAGACGCAAGGTGGCACCAGTGCCAACTTGGTCTGGTTTAAGAGTGCCAAGTGGGTCCTGCAAACTGACACCCAGAACAGTGGCTTGTGAGTTTTGTTTCCCAGGGAAAAAGCCTGTACAATGGTTCAGGGTCCTGAGGCCTTAAATTGCCGAGTGCCTCCTGGAATTCGGACTCTCGCAGGATGCCTCCCAGGTGCAACATGACACCAGTGCCAACTTGGTCTGGTTTAAGAGTGCCAAGTGGGTCCTGAAAACTGACACCCAGAACAGTGGCTTGTGAGTTTTGTTTCCCAGGGAAAAAGCCTGTACAATGGTTCAGGGTCCTGCGGCCTTAAATTGCCGGGTGCCTCCTGGAATTCGGCCTCTCGCAGGATGCCTCCCAGACGCAAGGTGGCACCAGTGCCAACTTGGTCTGGTTTAAGAGTGCCAAGTGGGTCCTGCAAACTGACACCCAGAACAGTGGCTTGTGAGTTGTGTTTCCCAGGGAAAAAGCCTGTACAATGGTTCAGGGTCCTGCGGCCTTAAATTGCCGGGTGCCTCCTGGAATTGCGCCTCTCGCAGGATGCCTCCCAGACGCAAGGTGGCACCAGTGCCAACTTGGTCTGCTTTGAGAGTGTCAAGTGGGTCCTGAAAACTGACACCCAGAACAGTTGCTTGTGAGTTTTGTTTCCCAGGGAAAAATCCTGTACAATGGTTCAGGGTCCTCCGGCCTTAAATTGCCGGATGCCTCCTGATATTCGGCGTCTTCCAAGATGCCTCCCAGACGCATGGTGGCACCAGTGCAAGCTTGGTCTGGGTTGAGAGTGCCAAGTGGGTCCTGCAAACTGACACCCAGAACAGTGGCTTGTGAGTTTTGTTTTCCAGGGAAAAAGGCCTGTAGAATGGTTTTCGGTCCTGCGGCCTTAAATTGCCAGGTGCCTCCTGGAATTCAGCCTCTCGCAGGATGCCTCCCAGACACAAGGTGGCACCAGTGCCAACTAAGTCTCGTTTGAGAGTGCCAAGTGGGTCCTGAAAACTGATACCCAGAACAGTGGCTTGTGAGTTTTGTTTCCCAGGGAAAAAGCCTGTACAATGGTTGAGGGTCCTGCGGCCTTAAATTGCCAGGTGCCTCCTGGAATTCAGCCTCTCGCAGGATGCCTCCCAGACGCAAGGTGGCACCAGTGCCAACTTGGTCTGGTTTAAGAGTGCCAAGTGGGTCCTGAAAACTGACACCCAGAACAGTGGCTTGTGAGTTTTGTTTCCCAGGGAAAAAGCCTGTACAATGGTTCAGGGTCCTGCGGCCTTAAATTGCCGGGTGACTCCTGGAATTCGGCCTCTCGCAGGATGCCTCCCAGACGCAAGGTGGCACCAGTGCCAACTTCGTCTGGTTTAAGAGTGCCAAGTGGGTCCTGCAAACTGACACCCAGAACAGTGGCTTGTGAGTTTTGTTTCCCAGGGAAAAAGCCTGTAAAATGGTTCAGGAGCCTGAGGCCCTAAATTGCCGGGTGTCTCCTGGAATTCGGCCTCTCGCAGGATGCCTCCCAGATGCAAGGTGGCACCAGTGCCAACTTGGTCTGGTTTGAGAGTGCCAAGTGGGTCCTGCAAACTGACACCCAGAACAGTGGCTTGTGAGTTTTGTTTCCCAGGGAAAAAGCCTGTAGAATGGTTTTGGATCCTGCGGCCTTAAATTGCCAGGTGCCTCCTGGAATTCGGCCTCTCGCAGGATGCCTCCCAGATGCAAGGTGGCACCAGTGCCAACTTGGTCTGGTTTAAGAGTGCCAAGTGGGTCCTGCAAACTGAGACCCAGAACAGTGGCTTGTGAGTTTTGTTTCCCAGGGAAAAAGCCTGTACAATGGTTTTGGGTCCTGAGGCCTTAAATTGCCGGGTGCCTCCTGGAATTCGGCCTCTCGCAGGATGCCTCCCAGACGCAAGGTGGCACCAGTGCCAACTTGGTCTGGTTTAAGAGTGCCAAGTGGGTCCTGAAAACTGACACCCAGAACAGTGGCTTGTGAGTTGTGTTTCCCAGGGAAAAAGCCTGTACAATGGTTGAGGGTCGTGCGGCCTTAAATTGCCAGGTGCCTCCTGGAATTCGGCCTCTCGCAGGATGCCTCCCAGACGCAAGGTGGCACCAGTGCCAACTTGGTCTGCTTTGAGAGTGTCAAGTGGGTCCTGAAAACTGACACCCAGAACAGTGGCTTGTGAGTTTTGTTGCCCAGGGAAAAATCCTGTACAATGGTTCAGGGTCCTGCGGCCTTAAATTGCCGGATGCCTCCTGATATTCAGCGTCTTCCAAGATGCCTCCCAGACGCATGGTGGCACCAGTGCAAGCTTGGTCTGGGTTGAGAGTGCCAAGTGGGTCCTGCAAACTGACACCCAGAACAGTGGCTTCTGAATTTTGTTTTCCAGGGAAAAAGGCCTGTAGAATGGTTTTCGGTCCTGCGGCCTTAAATTGCCAGGTGCCTCCTGGAATTCAGCCTCTCGCAGGATGCCTCCCATACGCAAGGTGGCATCAGTTCCAACTTGGTCTGGTTTAAGAGTGCCAAGTGGGTCCTGAAAACTGACACCCAGAACAGTGGCTTGTGAGTTGTGTTTCCCACGGAAAAAGCCTGTACAATGGTACAGGGCCCTGCGGCCTTTAATTCCAAGGTGCCTCCTGGAGTTGCGCCTCTCGCAGGATGCCTTTCAGACGCAAGGTGGCACATGTTCAAAATTGGTCTGGTTTAAGAGTGCCAAGTGGGTCCTGAAAACTGATACCCAGAACAGTGGCTTGTGAGTTTTGTTTCCCAGGGAAAAAGCCTGTACAATTGTTCAGGGTCCTGCGGCCTTAAATTGCCGGGTGCCTCCTGGAATTCGGCCTCTCGCAGGATGCCTCCCAGACGCAAGGTGGCACCAGTGCCAACTTGGTCTGGTTTAAGAGTGCCAAGTGGGTCCTGCAAACTGACACCCAGAACAGTGGCTTGTGAGTTTTGTTTCCCAGGGAAAAAGCCTGTAAAATGGTTCAAGGGCCTGAGGCCCTAAATTGCCGGGTATCTCCTGGAATTCGGCCTCTCGCAGGATGCCTCCCAGATGCAAGGTGGCACCAGTGCCAACTTAGTCTGGTTTGAGAGTGCCAAGTGGGTCCTGCAAACTGACACCCAGAACAGTGGCTTGTGAGTTTTGTTTCCCAGGGAAAAAGCCTGTAGAATGGTTTTGGGTCCTGCGGCCTTAAATTGCAGGGTGCCTCCTGGAATTCGGCCTCTCGCAGGATGCCTCCCAGACGCAAGGTGGCACCAGTGCCAACTTGGTCTGGTTTAAGAGTGCCAAGTGGGTCCTGCAAACTGACACCCAGAACAGTGGCTTGTGAGTTTTGTTTCCCAGGGAAAAAGCCTGTACAATGGTTTTGGGTCCTGAGGCCTTAAATTGCCGGGTGCCTCCTGGAATTCGGCCTCTCGCAGGATGCCTCCCAAACGCAAGGTGGCACCAGTGCCAACTTGGTCTGGTTTAAGAGTGCCAAGTGGGTCCTGAAAACTGACACCCAGAACAGTGGCTTGTGAGTTGTGTTTCCCAGGGAAAAATCCTGTACAATGGTTCAGGGTCCTGCGGCCTTAAATTGCCAGGTGCCTCCTGGAATTCGGCCTCTCGCAGGATGCCTCCCAGACGCAAGGTGGCACCAGTGCCAACTTGGTCTGCTTTGAGAGTGTCAAGTGGGTCCTGAAAACTGACACCCAGAACAGTGGCTTGTGAGTTTTGTTTCCCAGGGAAAAATCCTGTACAATGGTTCAGGGTCCTGCGGCCTTAAATTGCCGGATGCCTCCTGATATTCGGCGTCTTCCAAGATGCCTCCCAGACGCATGGTGGCACCAGTGCAAGCTTGGTCTGGGTTGAGAGTGCCAAGTGGGTCCTGCAAACTGACACCCAGAACAGTGGCTTCTGAATTTTGTTTTCCAGGGAAAAAGGCCTGTAGAATGGTTTTCGGTCCTGCGGCCTTAAATTGCCAGGTGCCTCCTGGAATTCAGCCTCTCGCAGGATGCCTCCCAGACGCAAGGTGGCACCAGTGCAAACTTGGTCTCGTTTGAGAGTGCCAAGTGGGTCCTGCAAACTGACACCCAGAACAGTGGCTTGTGAGTTGTGTTTCCCAGGGAAAAAGCCTGTACAATGGTTGATGGTCCTGCGGCCTTAAATTGCCAGGTACCTCCTGGAATTCAGCCTCTCGCAGGATGCCTCCCAGACGCAAGGTGGCACCAGTGCCAACTTGGTCTGGTTTAAGAGTGCCAAGTGGGTCCTGAAAACTGACACCCAGAACAGTGGCTTGTGAGTTTTGTTTCCCAGGGAAAAAGCCTGTACAATGGTTCAGGATCCTGCGGCCTTAAATTGCCAGGTGCCTCCTGGAATTCGGCCTCTCCCAGGATGCCTCCCATACGCAAGGTGGCATCAGTTCCAACTTGGTCTGGTGTAAGAGTGCCAAGTGGGTCCTGAAAACTGACACCCAGAACAGTGGCTTGTGAGTTGTGTTTCCCACGGAAAAAGCCTGTACAATGGTTCAGGGGCCTGAGGCCTTAAATTGCCAGGTGCCTCCTGGAATTCGGCCTCTCGCAGGATGCCTTTCAGACGCAAGGTGGCACATGTTCCAAATTGGTCTGGTTTAAGAGTGCCAAGTGGGTCCTGAAAACTGATACCCAGAACAGTGGCTTGTGAGTTTTGTTTCCCAGGGAAAAAGCCTGTACAATGGTTCAGGGTCCTGAGGCCTTAAATTGCCGGGTGCCTCCAGGAATTCGGACTCTCGCAGGATGCCTCCCAGGCGCAACATGACACCAGTGCCAACTTGGTCTGGTTTAAGAGTGCCAAGTGGGTCCTGAAAACTGACACCCAGAACAGTGGCTTGTGAGTTTTGTTTCCCAGGGAAAAAGCCTGTACAATGGTTCAGGGTCCTGCGGCCTTAAATTGTGGGGTGCCTCCTGGAATTCCGCATCTCGCAAATTGTTTCCCAGACGCTAAGCAACACCAGTGCCAACTTGGTCTGGTTTAAGAGTGCCAAGTCGGTCCTGAAAACTGATACCCAGAACAGTGGCTTCTAAATATTTTTTCCCAGGGAAAAAGCCTGTAGAATGGTTTTGGGTCCTGCGGGCTTAAATTGCAGGGGGCCTCCTGGAATTCGGACTCTTGCAGGATGCCTCCCAAACGCAAGGTGGCACCAGTGCCAACTTGGTCTGGTTTGAGAGTGCCAAGTGTGTCCTGAAAACTGACACCCAGAACAGTGGCTTGTGAGTTTTGTTTCCCAGGGAAAAAGCCTGTACAATGGTTCAGGGTCCTGAGGCCTTAAATTGCCGGGTGCCTCCTGGAATTCGGCCTCTCGCAGGATGCCTCCCAGACGCAAGGTGGCACCAGTGCCAACTTGGTCTGGTTTAAGAGTGCCAAGTGGGTCCTGCAAACTGACACCCAGAACAGTTGCTTGTGAGTTTTGTTTCCCAGGGAAAAAGCCTGTACAATGGTTCAGGGTCCTGCGGCCTTAAATTGCCGGGTGCCTCCTGGAATTCGGACTCTCGCAAGATGCCTCCCAGGCGCAACATGACACCAGTGCCAACTTGGTCTGGTTTAAGAGTGCCTAGTGGGTCCTGAAAACTGACACCCAGAACAGTGGCTTGTGTTTCCCAGGGAAAAAGCCTGTACAATGGTTCAGGGTCCTGCGGCCTTCAATTGCGGGTTGCCTCCTGGAATTCCACATAACGCCAATTGTTTCCCAGACGCTAAGCAACACCAGTGCCAACTTGGTCTGGTTTAAGAGTGCCAAGTGGGTCCTGCAAACTGACACCCAGAACAGTGGCTTCTGAATATTTTTTCCCAGGGAAAAAGCCTGTAGAATGGTTTTGGGTCCTGCGGCCTTAAATTGCAGGGTGACTCCTGGAATTCCGCATCTCACCAGATGTTTCCCAGACGCTAAGCAACACCAGTGCCAACTTGGTCTGGTTTAAGAGTGCCAAGTGGGTCCTGGAAACTGACACCCAGAACAGTGGCTTCTGAATATTTTTTCCCAGGGAAAAAGCCTGTAGAATGGTTTTGGGTCCTGCGGCCTTAAATTGCAGGGTGCCTCCTGGAATTCCCCCTCTCGCAGGATGCCTCCCAAACGCAAGGTGGCACCAGTGCCAACTTGGTCTGGTTTAAGAGTGCCAAGTGGGTCCTGGAAACTGACACCCAGAACAGTGGCTTGTGAGTTTTGTTTCCCAGGGAAAAAGCCTGTACAATGGTTCAGGGTCCTGCGGCCTTAAATTGCCAGGTGCCTCCTGGAATTCGGCCTCTCGCAGGATGCCTCCCAGACGCAAGGTGGCACCAGTGCCAACTTGGTCTGGTTTAAGAGTGCCAAGTGTGTCCTGAAAACTGACACCCAGAACAGTGGCTTGTGAGTTTTGTTTCCCAGGGAAAAAGCCTGTACAATGGTTCAGGGTCTTGAGGCCTTAAATTGCCGGGTGCCTCCTGGAATTCGGCCTCTCGCAGGATGCCTCCCAGACGCAAGGTGGCACCAGTGCCAACTTGGTCTGGTTTAAGAGTGCCAAGTGGGTCCTGCAAACTGACACCCAGAACAGTGGCTTGTGAGTTGTGTTTCCCAGGGAAAAAGCCTGTACAATGGTTCAGGGTCCTGCGGCCTTAAATTGCCGGGTGCCTCCTGGAATTGCGCCTCTCGCAGGATGCCTCCCAGACGCAAGGTGGCACCAGTGCCAACTTGGTCTGCTTTGAGAGTGTCAAGTGGGTCCTGAAAACTGACACCCAGAACAGTTGCTTGTGAGTTTTGTTGCCCAGGGAAAAATCCTGTACAATGGTTCAGGGTCCTGCGGCCTTAAATTGCCGGATGCCTCCTGATATTCGGCGTCTTCCAAGATGCCTCCCAGACGCATGGTGGCACCAGTGCAAGCTTGGTCTGGGTTGAGAGTGCCAAGTGGGTCCTGCAAACTGACACCCAGAACAGTGGCTTCTGAATTTTGTTTTCCAGGGAAAAAGGCCTGTAGAATGGTTTTCGGTCCTGCGGCCTTAAATTGCCAGGTGCCTCCTGGAATTCAGCCTCTCGCAGGATGCCTCCCAGACGCAAGGTGCCACCAGTGCCAACTAAGTCTCGTTTGAGAGTGCCAAGTGGGTCCTGAAAACTGATACCCAGAACAGTGGCTTGTGAGTTTTGTTTCCCAGGGAAAAAGCCTGTACAATGGTTGAGGGTCCTGCGGCCTTAAATTGCCAGGTGCCTCCTGGAATTCAGCCTCTCGCAGGATGCCTCCCAGACGCAAGGTGGCACCAGTGCCAACTTGGTCTGGTTTAAGAGTGCCAAGTGGGTCCTGCAAACTGACACCCAGAACAGTGGCATGTGAGTTTTGTTTCCCAGGGAAAAAGCCTGTACAATGGTTCAGGGTCCTGCGGCCTTAAATTGCCGGGTGACTCCTGGAATTCGGCCTCTCGCAGGATGCCTCCCAGACGCAAGGTGGCACCAGTGCCAAGTTGGTCTGGTTTAAGAGTGCCAAGTGTGTCCTGAAAACTGACACCCAGAACAGTGGCTTGTGAGTTTTGTTTCCCAGGGAAAAAGCCTGTAAAATGGTTCAGGGGCCTGAGGCCCTAAATTGCCGGGTGTCTCCTGGAATTCCCCCTCTCGCAGGATGCCTCCCAGACGCAAGGTGGCACCAGTGCCAACTTGGTCTGGTTTGAGAGTGCCAAGTGGGTCCTGCAAACTGACACCCAGAACAGTGGCTTGTGAGTTTTGTTTCCCAGGGAAAAAGCCTGTAGAATGGTTTTGGGTCCTGCGGCCTTAAATTGCAAGGTGCCTCCTGGAATTCGGCCTCTCGCAGGATGCCTCCCAGACGCAAGGTGGCACCAGTGCCAACTTGGTCTGGTTTAAGAGTGCCAAGTGGGTCCTGCAAACTGACACCCAGAACAGTGGCTTGTGAGTTTTGTTTCCCAGGGAAAAAGCCTGTACAATGGTTTTGGGTCCTGAGGCCTTAAATTGCCGGGTGCCTCCTGGAATTCGGCCTCTCGCAGGATGCCTCCCAGACGCAAGGTGGCACCAGTGCCAACTTGGTCTGGTTTAAGAGTGCCAAGTGGGTCCTGAAAACTGACACCCAGAACAGTGGCTTGTGAGTTGTGTTTCCCAGGGAAAAAGCCTGTACAATGGTTGAGGGTCGTGCGGCCTTAAATTGCCAGGTGCCTCCTGGAATTCGGCCTCTCGCAGGATGCCTCCCAGACGCAAGGTGGCACCAGTGCCAACTTGGTCTGCTTTGAGAGTGTCAAGTGGGTCCTGAAAACTGACACCCAGAACAGTGGCTTGTGAGTTTTGTTGCCCAGGGAAAAATCCTGTACAATGGTTCAGGGTCCTGCGGCCTTAAATTGCCGGATGCCTCCTGATATTCGGCGTCTTCCGAGATGCCTCCCAGACGCATGGTGGCACCAGTGCAAGCTTGGTCTGGGTTGAGAGTGCCAAGTGGGTCCTGCAAACTGACACCCAGAACAGTGGCTTCTGAATTTTGTTTTCCAGGGAAAAAGGCCTGTAGAATGGTTTTCGGTCCTGCGGCCTTAAATTGCCAGGTGCCTCCTGGAATTCAGCCTCTCGCAGGATGCCTCCCAGACACAAGGTGGCACCAGTGCCAACTTGGTCTCGTTTCAGAGTGCCAAGTGGGTCCTGCAAACTGACACCCAGAACAGTGGCTTGTGAGTTGTGTTTCCCAGGGAAAAAGCCTGTACAATGGTTCAGGATCCTGCGGCCTTAAATTGCCAGGTGCCTCCTGGAATTCGGCCTCTCGCAGGATGCCTCCCATACGCAAGGTGGCATCAGTTCCAACTTGGTCAGGTTTAAGAGTGCCAAGTGGGTCCTGCAAACTGACACCCAGAACAGTGGCTTGTGAGTTGTGTTTCCCACGGAAAAAGCCTGTACAATGGTACAGGGCCCTGCGGCCTTTAATTCCTGGGTGCCTCCTGGAGTTGCGCCTCTCGCAGGATGCCTTTCAGACGCAAGGTGGCACATGTTCAAAATTGGTCTGGTTTAAGAGTGCCAAGTGGGTCCTGAAAACTGATACCCAGAACAGTGGCTTGTGAGTTTTGTTTCCCAGGGAAAAAGCCTGTACAATTGTTCAGGGTCCTGCGGCCTTAAATTGCCGGGTGCCTCCTGGAATTCCCCCTCTCGCAGGATGCCTCCCAGACGCAAGGTGGCACCAGTGCCAACTTGGTCTGGTTTAAGAGTGCCAAGTGGGTCCTGCAAACTGACACCCAGAACAGTGGCTTGTGAGTTTTGTTTCCCAGGGAAAAAGCCTGTACAATGGTTCAGGGTCCTGAGGCCATAAATTGCCGGGTGCCTCCTGGAATTCGGACTCTCGCAGGATGCCTCCCAGGTGCAACATGACACCAGTGCCAACTTGGTCTGGTTTAAGAGTGCCAAGTGGGTCCTGAAAACTGACACCCAGAACAGTGGCTTGTGAGTTTTGTTTCCCAGGGAAAAAGCCTGTACAATGGTTCAGGGTCCTGAGGCCTTCAATTGTGGGGTGCCTCCTGGAATTCCGCATCTCGCAAATTTTCTCCCAGACGCTAAGTAACACCAGTGCCAACTTGGTCTGGTTTAAGAGTGCCAAGTCGGTCCTGAAAACTGACACCCAGAACAGTGGCTTCTGAATATTTTTTCCCAGGGAAAAAGCCTGTAGAATGGTTTTGGGTCCTGCGGGCTTAAATTGCAGGGGGCCTCCTGGAATTCCCCCTCTCGCAGGATGCCTCCCAAACGCAAGGTGGCACCAGTGCCCACTTGGTCTGGTTTGAGAGTGCCAAGTGGGTCCTGAAAACTGACACCCAGAACAGTGGCTTGTGAGTTTTGTTTCCCAGGGAAAAAGCCTGTACAATGGTTCAGGGTCCTGCGGCCTTAAATTGCCGGGTGTCTCCTGGAATTCGGCCTCTCGCAGGATGCCTCCCAGACGCAAGGTGGCACCAGTGCCAACTTGGTCTGGTTTAAGAGTGCCAAGTGGGTCCTGCAAACTGACACCCAGAACAGTGGCTTGTGAGTTTTGTTTCCCAGGGAAAAAGCCTGTACAATGGTTCAGGGGCCTGAGCCCTTAAATTGCCGGGTGCCTCCTGGAATTCGGCCTCTCGCAGGATGCCTCCCAGACGCAAGGTGGCACCAGTGCCAACTTGGTCTGGTTTAAGAGTGCCAAGTGGGTCCTGAAAACTGACACCCAGAACAGTGGCTTGTGAGTTTTGTTTCCCAGGGAAAAAGCCTGTACAATGGTTCAGGGTCCTGCGGCCTTAAATTGCCAGGTGCCTCCTGGAATTGCGCCTCTCGCAGGATGCCTCCCAGACGCAAGGTGGCACCAGTGCCAACTTGGTCTGCTTTGAGAGTGTCAAGTGGGTCCTGAAAACTGACACCCAGAACAGTTGCTTGTGAGTTTTGTTTCCCAGGGAAAAAGCCTGTACAATGGTTCAGGGTCCTGCGGCCTTAAATTGCCGGATGCCTCCTGATATTCGGCGTCTTCCAAGATGCCTCCCAGACGCATGGTGGCAGCAGTGCAAGCTTGGTCTGGGTTGAGAGTGCCAAGTGGGTCCTGCAAACTGACACCCAGAACAGTTGCTTCTGAATTTTGTTTTCCAGGGAAAAAGGCCTGTAGAATGGTTTTCGGTCCTGCGGCCTTAAATTGCCAGGTGCCTCCTGGAATTCAGCCTCTCGCAGGATGCCTCCCAGACGCAAGGTGGCACCAGTGCCAACTTGGTCTGGTTTGAGAGTGCCAAGTGGGTCCTGAAAACTGACACCCAGAACAGTGGCTTGTGAGTTTTGTTGCCCAGGGAAAAAGCCTGTACAATGGTTCAGGGTCCTGCGGCCTTAAATTGCCAGGTGCCTCCTGGAATTCGGCCTCTCGCAGGATGCCTCCCAGATGCAAGGTGGCACCAGTGCCAACTTGGTCTGGTTTAAGAGTGCCAAGTGGGTCCTGAAAACTGACACCCAGAACAGTGGCTTGTGAGTTTTCTTTCCCAGGGAAAAAGCCTGTACAATGGTTCAGGGTCCTGCGGCCCTCAATTGCCGGGTGTCTCCTGGAATTCGGCCTCTCGCAGGATGCCTCCCAGATGCAAGGTGGCACCAGTGCCAACTTGGTCTGGTTTGAGAGTGCCAAGTGGGTCCTGAAAACTGACACCCAGAACAGTGGCTTGTGAGTTTTGTTTCCCAGGGAAAAAGCCTGTACAATGGTTCAGGGTCCTGCGGCCTTAAATTGCCAGGTGCCTCCTGGAATTCGGCCTCTCGCAGGATGCCTCCCAGACGCAAGGTGGCACCAGTGCCAACTTGGTCTGGTTTAAGAGTGCCAAGTGGGTCCTGAAAACTGACACCCAGAACAGTGGCTTGTGAGTTTTGTTTCCCAGGGAAAAAGCCTGTACAATGGTTCAGGATCCTGCGGCCTTAAATTGCCAGGTGCCTCCTGGAATTCCGCCTCTCGCAGGATGCCTCCCATACGCAAAGTGGCATCAGTTCCAACTTGGTCTGGTTTAAGAGTGCCAAGTGGGTCCTTAAAACTGACACCCACAACAGTGGCTTGTGAGTTTTGTTTCCCAGGGAAAAAGCCTGTACAATGGTTCAGGGTACTGCGGCCTTAAATTGCGGGGTGCCTCCTGGAATTCCGCATCTCGCCAATTGTTTCCCAGACGCTAAGCAACACCAGTGCCAACTTGGTCTGGTTTAAGAGTGCCAAGTCGGTCCTGAAAACTGACACCCAGAACAGTGGCTTGTGAGTTTTGTTTTCCAGGGAAAAAGGCCTGTAAAATGGTTTTCGGTCCTGCGGCCTTAAATTGCCAGGTGCCTCCTGGAATTCAGCCTCTCGCAGGATGCCTCCCAGACGCAAGGTGGCACCAGTGCCAACTTGGTCTGCTTTGAGAGTGTCAAGTGGGTCCTGAAAACTGACACCCAGAACAGTGGCTTGTGAGTTTTGTTTCCCAGGGAAAAATCCTGTACAATGGTTCAGGGTCCTGCGGCCTTAAATTGCCGGATGCCTCCTGATATTCGGCGTCTTCCAAGATGCCTCCCAGACGCATGGTGGCACCAGTGCAAGCTTGGTCTGGGTTGAGAGTGCCAAGTGGGTCCTGCAAACTGACACCCAGAACAGTGGCTTCTGAATTTTGTTTTCCAGGGAAAAAGGCCTGTAGAATGGTTTTCGGTCCTGCGGCCTTAAATTGCCAGGTGCCTCCTGGAATTCAGCCTCTCGCAGGATGCCTCCCAGACACAAGGTGGCACCAGTGCCAACTTGGTCTGGTTTGAGAGTGCCAAGTGGGTCCTGAAAACTGACACCCAGAACAGTGGCTTGTGAGTTGTGTTTCCCAGGGAAAAAGCCTGTACAATGGTTCAGGATCCTGCGGCCTTAAATTGCCAGGTGCCTCCTGGAATTCGGCCTCTCGCAGGATGCCTCCCATACGCAAGGTGGCATCAGTTCCAACTTGGTCTGGTGTAAGAGTGCCAAGTGGGTCCTGAAAACTGACACCCAGAACAGTGGCTTGTGAGTTGTGTTTCCCACGGAAAAAGCCTGTACAATGGTACAGGGCCCTGCGGCCTTTAATTCCTGGGTGCCTCCTGGAGTTGCGCCTCTCGCAGGATGCCTTTCAGTTGCAAGGTGGCACCAGTGCCAACTTGGTCTGGTTTAAGAGTGCCAAGTGGGTCCTGCAAACTGACACCCAGAACAGTGGCTTGTGAGTTGTGTTTCCCAGGGAAAAAGCCTGTACAATGCTTCAGGGTCCTGCGGCCTTAAATTGCCGGGTGCCTCCTGGAATTGCGCCTCTCACAGGATGCCTCCCAGACGCAAGGTGGCACCAGTGCCAACTTGGTCTGCTTTGAGAGTGTCAAGTGGGTCCTGAAAACTGACACCCAGAACAGTTGCTTGTGAGTTTTGTTTCCCAGGGAAAAATCCTGTACAATGGTTCAGGGGCCTGAGGCCTTAAATTGCCAGGTGCCTCCTGGAATTCGGCCTCTCGCAGGATGCCTTTCAGACGCAAGGTGGCACATGTTCCAAATTGGTCTGGTTTAAGAGTGCCAAGTGGGTCCTGAAAACTGATACCCAGAACAGTGGCTTGTGAGTTTTGTTTCCCAGGGAAAAAGCCTGTACAATGGTTCAGGGTCCTGCGGCCTTAAATTGCCGGGTGCCTCCTGGAATTCGGCCTCTCGCAGGATGCCTCCCAGACGCAAGGTGGCACCAGTGCCAACTTGGTCTGGTTTAAGAGTGCCAAGTGGGTCCTGCAAACTGACACCCAGAACAGTGGCTTGTGAGTTTTGTTTCCCAGGGAAAAAGCCTGTACAATGGTTCAGGGTCCTGAGGCCTTAAATTGCCGAGTGCCTCCTGGAATTCGGACTCTCGCAGGATGCCTCCCAGGTGCAACATGACACCAGTGCCAACTTGGTCTGGTTTAAGAGTGCCAAGTGGGTCCTGAAAACTGACACCCAGAACAGTGGCTTGTGAGTTTTGTTTCCCAGGGAAAAAGCCTTTACAATGGTTCAGGGTCCTGCGGCCTTCAATTGTGGGGTGCCTCCTGGAATTCCGCATCTCGCAAATTTTCTCCCAGACGCTAAGTAACACCAGTGCCAACTTGGTCTGGTTTAAGAGTGCCAAGTCGGTCCTGAAAACTGACACCCAGAACAGTGGCTTCTGAATATTTTTTCCCAGGGAAAAAGCCTGTAGAATGGTTTTGGGTCCTGCGGGCTTAAATTGCAGGGGGCCTCCTGGAATTCCCCCTCTCGCAGGATGCCTCCCAAACGCAAGGTGGCACCAGTGCCCACTTGGTCTGGTTTGAGAGTGCCAAGTGTGTCCTGCAAACTGACACCCAGAACAGTGGCTTGTGAGTTTTGTTTCCCAGGGAAAAAGCCTGTACAATGGTTCAGGGTCCTGCGGCCTTAAATTGCCGGGTGCCTCCTGGAATTCGGCCTCTCGCAGGATGCCTCCCAGACGCAAGGTGGCACCAGTGCCAACTTGGTCTGGTTTAAGAGTGCCAAGTGGGTCCTGCAAACTGACACCCAGAACAGTGGCTTGTGAGTTTTGTTTCCCAGGGAAAAAGCCTGTACAATGGTTCAGGGGCCTGAGCCCTTAAATTGCCGGGTGCCTCCTGGAATTCGGCCTCTCGCAGGATGCCTCCCAAACGCAAGGTGGCACCAGTGCCAACTTGGTCTGGTTTAAGAGTGCCAAGTGGGTCCTGAAAACTGACACCCAGAACAGTGGCTTGTGAGTTGTGTTTCCCAGGGAAAAAGCTTGTACAATGGTTCATGGTCCTGCGGCCTTAAATTGCCAGGTGCCTCCTGGAATTGCGCCTCTCGCAGGATGCCTCCCAGACGCAAGGTGGCACCAGTGCCAACTTTGTCTGCTTTGAGAGTGTCAAGTGGGTCCTGAAAACTGACACCCAGAACAGTTGCTTGTGAGTTTTGTTTCCCAGGGAAAAAGCCTGTACAATGGTTCAGGGTCCTGCGGCCTTAAATTGCCGGATGCCTCCTGATATTCGGCGTCTTCCAAGATGCCTCCCAGACGCATGGTGGCACCAGTGCAAGCTTGGTCTGGGTTGAGAGTGCCAAGTGGGTCCTGCAAACTGACACCCAGAACAGTGGCTTCTGAATTTTGTTTTCCAGGGAAAAAGGCCTGTAGAATGGTTTTCGGTCCTGCGGCCTTAAATTGCCAGGTGCCTCCTGGAATTCAGCCTCTCGCAGGATGCCTCCCAGACGCAAGGTGCCACCAGTGCCAACTAGGTCTCGTTTGAGAGTGCCAAGTGGGTCCTGAAAACTGATACCCAGAACAGTGGCTTGTGAGTTTTGTTGCCCAGGGAAAAAGCCTGTACAATGGTTGAGGGTCCTGCGGCCTTAAATTGCCAGGTGCCTCCTGGAATTCAGCCTCTCGCAGGATGCCTCCCAGACGCAAGGTGGCACCAGTGCCAACTTGGTCTGGTTTAAGAGTGCCAAGTGGGTCCTGCAAACTGACACCCAGAACAGTGGCATGTGAGTTTTGTTTCCCAGGGAAAAAGCCTGTACAATGGTTCAGGGTCCTGCGGCCTTAAATTGCCGGGTGACTCCTGGAATTCGGCCTCTCGCAGGATGCCTCCCAGACGCAAGGTGGCACCAGTGCCAAGTTGGTCTGGTTTAAGAGTGCCAAGTGTGTCCTGAAAACTGACACCCAGAACAGTGGCTTGTGAGTTTTGTTTCCCAGGGAAAAAGCCTGTAAAATGGTTCAGGGGCCTGAGGCCCTAAATTGCCGGGTGTCTCCTGGAATTCCCCCTCTCGCAGGATGCCTCCCAGACGCAAGGTGGCACCAGTGCCAACTTGGTCTGGTTTGAGAGTGCCAAGTGGGTCCTGCAAACTGACACCCAGAACAGTGGCTTGTGAGTTTTGTTTCCCAGGGAAAAAGCCTGTAGAATGGTTTTGGGTCCTGCGGCCTTAAATTGCAAGGTGCCTCCTGGAATTCGGCCTCTCGCAGGATGCCTCCCAGACGCAAGGTGGCACCAGTGCCAACTTGGTCTGGTTTAAGAGTGCCAAGTGGGTCCTGCAAACTGACACCCAGAACAGTGGCTTGTGAGTTTTGTTTCCCAGGGAAAAAGCCTGTACAATGGTTTTGGGTCCTGAGGCCTTAAATTGCCGGGTGCCTCCTGGAATTCGGCCTCTCGCAGGATGCCTCCCAGACGCAAGGTGGCACCAGTGCCAACTTGGTCTGGTTTGAGAGTGCCAAGTGGGTCCTGAAAACTGACACCCAGAACAGTGGCTTGTGAGTTGTGTTTCCCAGGGAAAAAGCCTGTACAATGGTTGAGGGTCGTGCGGCCTTAAATTGCCAGGTGCCTCCTGGAATTCGGCCTCTCGCAGGATGCCTCCCAGACGCAAGGTGGCACCAGTGCCAACTTGGTCTGCTTTGAGAGTGTCAAGTGGGTCCTGAAAACTGACACCCAGAACAGTGGCTTGTGAGTTTTGTTGCCCAGGGAAAAATCCTGTACAATGGTTCAGGGTCCTGCGGCCTTAAATTGCCGGATGCCTCCTGATATTCGGCGTCTTCCGAGATGCCTCCCAGACGCATGGTGGCACCAGTGCAAGCTTGGTCTGGGTTGAGAGTGCCAAGTGGGTCCTGCAAACTGACACCCAGAACAGTGGCTTCTGAATTTTGTTTTCCAGGGAAAAAGGCCTGTAGAATGGTTTTCGGTCCTGCGGCCTTAAATTGCCAGGTGCCTCCTGGAATTCAGCCTCTCGCAGGATGCCTCCCAGACACAAGGTGGCACCAGTGCCAACTTGGTCTCGTTTCAGAGTGCCAAGTGGGTCCTGCAAACTGACATCCAGAACAGTGGCTTGT
Source organism: Fringilla coelebs (assembly GCF_963513975.1). Classification (NCBI taxonomy): domain Eukaryota; kingdom Metazoa; phylum Chordata; class Aves; order Passeriformes; family Fringillidae; genus Fringilla; species Fringilla coelebs. The sequence continues at coordinate 56,635 of NW_028167279.1, read as the reverse complement.
GAGTTGTGTTTCCCAGGGAAAAAGCCTGTACAATGGTTCAGGATCCTGCGGCCTTAAATTGCCAGGTGCCTCCTGGAATTCGGCCTCTCGCAGGATGCCTCCCATACGCAAGGTGGCATCAGTTCAACCTTGGTCTGGTTTAAGAGTGCCAAGTGGGTCCTGCAAACTGACACCCAGAACAGTGGCTTGTGAGTTGTGTTTCCCACGGAAAAAGCCTGTACAATGGTACAGGGCCCTGCGGCCTTTAATTCCTGGGTGCCTCCTGGAGTTGCGCCTCTCGCAGGATGCCTTTCAGACGCAAGGTGGCACATGTTCAAAATTGGTCTGGTTTAAGAGTGCCAAGTGGGTCCTGAAAACTGATACCCAGAACAGTGGCTTGTGAGTTTTGTTGCCCAGGGAAAAAGCCTGTACAATTGTTCAGGGTCCTGCGGCCTTAAATTGCCGGGTGTCTCCTGGAATTCGGCCTCTCGCAGGATGCCTCCCAGACGCAAGGTGGCACCAGTGCCAACTTGGTCTGGTTTAAGAGTGCCAAGTGGGTCCTGCAAACTGACACCCAGAACAGTGGCTTGTGAGTTTTGTTTCCCAGGGAAAAAGCCTGTACAATGGTTCAGGGTCCTGAGGCCATAAATTGCCGGGTGCCTCCTGGAATTCGGACTCTCGCAGGATGCCTCCCAGGTGCAACATGACACCAGTGCCAACTTGGTCTGGTTTAAGAGTGCCAAGTGGGTCCTGAAAACTGACACCCAGAACAGTGGCTTGTGAGTTTTGTTTCCCAGGGAAAAAGCCTGTACAATGGTTCAGGGTCCTGAGGCCTTCAATTGTGGGGTGCCTCCTGGAATTCCGCATCTCGCAAATTTTCTCCCAGACGCTAAGTAACACCAGTGCCAACTTGGTCTGGTTTAAGAGTGCCAAGTCGGTCCTGAAAACTGACACCCAGAACAGTGGCTTCTGAATATTTTTTCCCAGGGAAAAAGCCTGTAGAATGGTTTTGGGTCCTGCGGGCTTAAATTGCAGGGGGCCTCCTGGAATTCCCCCTCTCGCAGGATGCCTCCCAAACGCAAGGTGGCACCAGTGCCCACTTGGTCTGGTTTGAGAGTGCCAAGTGGGTCCTGAAAACTGACACCCAGAACAGTGGCTTGTGAGTTTTGTTTCCCAGGGAAAAAGCCTGTACAATGGTTCAGGGTCCTGCGGCCTTAAATTGCCGGGTGCCTCCTGGAATTCGGCCTCTCGCAGGATGCCTCCCAGACGCAAGGTGGCACCAGTGCCAACTTGGTCTGGTTTAAGAGTGCCAAGTGGGTCCTGCAAACTGACACCCAGAACAGTGGCTTGTGAGTTTTGTTTCCCAGGGAAAAAGCCTGTACAATGGTTCAGGGGCCTGAGCCCTTAAATTGCCGGGTGCCTCCTGGAATTCGGCCTCTCGCAGGATGCCTCCCAGACGCAAGGTGGCACCAGTGCCAACTTGGTCTGGTTTAAGAGTGCCAAGTGGGTCCTGAAAACTGACACCCAGAACAGTGGCTTGTGAGTTTTGTTGCCCAGGGAAAAAGCCTGTACAATGGTTCAGGGTCCTGCGGCCTTAAATTGCCAGGTGCCTCCTGGAATTGCGCCTCTCGCAGGATGCCTCCCAGACGCAAGGTGGCACCAGTGCCAACTTGGTCTGCTTTGAGAGTGTCAAGTGGGTCCTGAAAACTGACACCCAGAACAGTTGCTTGTGAGTTTTGTTTCCCAGGGAAAAAGCCTGTACAATGGTTCAGGGTCCTGCGGCCTTAAATTGCCGGATGCCTCCTGATATTCGGCGTCTTCCAAGATGCCTCCCAGACGCATGGTGGCAGCAGTGCAAGCTTGGTCTGGGTTGAGAGTGCCAAGTGGGTCCTGCAAACTGACACCCAGAACAGTTGCTTCTGAATTTTGTTTTCCAGGGAAAAAGGCCTGTAGAATGGTTTTCGGTCCTGCGGCCTTAAATTGCCAGGTGCCTCCTGGAATTCAGCCTCTCGCAGGATGCCTCCCAGACGCAAGGTGGCACCAGTGCCAACTTGGTCTGGTTTGAGAGTGCCAAGTGGGTCCTGAAAACTGACACCCAGAACAGTGGCTTGTGAGTTTTGTTGCCCAGGGAAAAAGCCTGTACAATGGTTCAGGGTCCTGCGGCCTTAAATTGCCAGGTGCCTCCTGGAATTCGGCCTCTCGCAGGATGCCTCCCAGATGCAAGGTGGCACCAGTGCCAACTTGGTCTGGTTTAAGAGTGCCAAGTGGGTCCTGAAAACTGACACCCAGAACAGTGGCTTGTGAGTTTTCTTTCCCAGGGAAAAAGCCTGTACAATGGTTCAGGGTCCTGCGGCCCTCAATTGCCGGGTGTCTCCTGGAATTCGGCCTCTCGCAGGATGCCTCCCAGATGCAAGGTGGCACCAGTGCCAACTTGGTCTGGTTTGAGAGTGCCAAGTGGGTCCTGAAAACTGACACCCAGAACAGTGGCTTGTGAGTTTTGTTTCCCAGGGAAAAAGCCTGTACAATGGTTCAGGGTCCTGCGGCCTTAAATTGCCGGGTGCCTCCTGGAATTCGGCCTCTCGCAGGATGCCTCCCAGACGCAAGGTGGCACCAGTGCCAACTTGGTCTGGTTTAAGAGTGCCAAGTGGGTCCTGAAAACTGACACCCAGAACAGTGGCTTGTGAGTTTTGTTTCCCAGGGAAAAAGCCTGTACAATGGTTCAGGATCCTGCGGCCTTAAATTGCCAGGTGCCTCCTGGAATTCCGCCTCTCGCAGGATGCCTCCCATACGCAAAGTGGCATCAGTTCCAACTTGGTCTGGTTTAAGAGTGCCAAGTGGGTCCTTAAAACTGACACCCAGAACAGTGGCTTGTGAGTTTTGTTTCCCAGGGAAAAAGCCTGTACAATGGTTCAGGGTACTGCGGCCTTAAATTGCGGGGTGCCTCCTGGAATTCCGCATCTCGCCAATTGTTTCCCAGACGCTAAGAAACACCAGTGCCAACTTGGTCTGGTTTAAGAGTGCCAAGTCGGTCCTGAAAACTGACACCCAGAACAGTGGCTTGTGAGTTTTGTTTTCCAGGGAAAAAGGCCTGTAAAATGGTTTTCGGTCCTGCGGCCTTAAATTGCCAGGTGCCTCCTGGAATTCAGCCTCTCGCAGGATGCCTCCCAGACGCAAGGTGGCACCAGTGCCAACTTGGTCTGCTTTGAGAGTGTCAAGTGGGTCCTGAAAACTGACACCCAGAACAGTGGCTTGTGAGTTTTGTTTCCCAGGGAAAAATCCTGTACAATGGTTCAGGGTCCTGCGGCCTTAAATTGCCGGATGCCTCCTGATATTCGGCGTCTTCCAAGATGCCTCCCAGACGCATGGTGGCACCAGTGCAAGCTTGGTCTGGGTTGAGAGTGCCAAGTGGGTCCTGCAAACTGACACCCAGAACAGTGGCTTCTGAATTTTGTTTTCCAGGGAAAAAGGCCTGTAGGATGGTTTTCGGTCCTGCGGCCTTAAATTGCCAGGTGCCTCCTGGAATTCAGCCTCTCGCAGGATGCCTCCCAGACACAAGGTGGCACCAGTGCCAACTTGGTCTGGTTTGAGAGTGCCAAGTGGGTCCTGAAAACTGACACCCAGAACAGTGGCTTGTGAGTTGTGTTTCCCAGGGAAAAAGCCTGTACAATGGTTCAGGATCCTGCGGCCTTAAATTGCCAGGTGCCTCCTGGAATTCGGCCTCTCGCAGGATGCCTCCCATACGCAAGGTGGCATCAGTTCCAACTTGGTCTGGTGTAAGAGTGCCAAGTGGGTCCTGAAAACTGACACCCAGAACAGTGGCTTGTGAGTTGTGTTTCCCACGGAAAAAGCCTGTACAATGGTACAGGGCCCTGCGGCCTTTAATTCCTGGGTGCCTCCTGGAGTTGCGCCTCTCGCAGGATGCCTTTCAGTTGCAAGGTGGCACCAGTGCCAACTTGGTCTGGTTTAAGAGTGCCAAGTGGGTCCTGCAAACTGACACCCAGAACAGTGGCTTGTGAGTTGTGTTTCCCAGGGAAAAAGCCTGTACAATGGTTCAGGGTCCTGCGGCCTTAAATTGCCGGGTGCCTCCTGGAATTGCGCCTCTCACAGGATGCCTCCCAGACGCAAGGTGGCACCAGTGCCAACTTGGTCTGCTTTGAGAGTGTCAAGTGGGTCCTGAAAACTGACACCCAGAACAGTTGCTTGTGAGTTTTGTTTCCCAGGGAAAAATCCTGTACAATGGTTCAGGGGCCTGAGGCCTTAAATTGCCAGGTGCCTCCTGGAATTCGGCCTCTCGCAGGATGCCTCCCAGACGCAAGGTGGCACCAGTGCCAACTTGGTCTGGTTTGAGAGTGCCAAGTGCGTCCTGAAAACTGACACCCAGAACAGTGGCTTGTGAGTTTTGTTTCCCAGGGAAAAAGCCTGTACAATGGTTCAGGGTACTGCGGCCTTCAATTGTGGGGTGCCTCCTGGAATTCCGCATCTCGCAAATTTTCTCCCAGACGCTAAGTAACACCAGTGCCAACTTGGTCTGGTTTAAGAGTGCCAAGTCGGTCCTGAAAACTGACACCCAGAACAGTGGCTTCTGAATATTTTTTCCCAGGGAAAAAGCCTGTAGAATGGTTTTGGGTCCTGCGGGCTTAAATTGCAGGGGGCCTCCTGGAATTCCCCCTCTCGCAGGATGCCTCCCAAACGCAAGGTGGCACCAGTGCCCACTTGGTCTGGTTTGAGAGTGCCAAGTGTGTCCTGCAAACTGACACCCAGAACAGTGGCTTGTGAGTTTTGTTTCCCAGGGAAAAAGCCTGTACAATGGTTCAGGGTCCTGCGGCCTTAAATTGCCGGGTGCCTCCTGGAATTCGGCCTCTCGCAGGATGCCTCCCAGACGCAAGGTGGCACCAGTGCCAACTTGGTCTGGTTTAAGAGTGCCAAGTGGGTCCTGCAAACTGACACCCAGAACAGTGGCTTGTGAGTTTTGTTTCCCAGGGAAAAAGCCTGTACAATGGTTCAGGGGCCTGAGCCCTTAAATTGCCGGGTGCCTCCTGGAATTCGGCCTCTCGCAGGATGCCTCCCAGACGCAAGGTGGCACCAGTGCCAACTTGGTCTGGTTTAAGAGTGCCAAGTGGGTCCTGAAAACTGACACCCAGAACAGTGGCTTGTGAGTTTTGTTTCCCAGGGAAAAAGCCTGTACAATGGTTCATGGTCCTGCGGCCTTAAATTGCCAGGTGCCTCCTGGAATTGCGCCTCTCGCAGGATGCCTCCCAGACGCAAGGTGGCACCAGTGCCAACTTTGTCTGGTTTGAGAGTGCCAAGTGGGTCCTGAAAACTGACACCCAGAACAGTTGCTTGTGAGTTTTGTTTTCCAGGGAAAAAGCCTGTACAATGGTTCAGGGTCCTGCGGCCTTAAATTGCCGGATGCCTCCTGATATTCGGCGTCTTCCGAGATGCCTCCCAGACGCATGGTGGCACCAGTGCAAGCTTGGTCTGGGTTGAGAGTGCCAAGTGGGTCCTGAAAACTGACACCCAGAACAGTGGCTTCTGAATTTTGTTTTCCAGGGAAAAAGGCCTGTAGAATGGTTTTCGGTCCTGCGGCCTTAAATTGCCGTGTGCCTCCTGGAATTCAGCCTCTCGCAGGATGCCTCCCAGACGCAAGGTGGCACCAGTGCCAACTTGGTCTGGTTTGAGAGTGCCAAGTGGGTCCTGAAAACTGACACCCAGAACAGTGGCTTGTGAGTTTTGTTTCCCAGGGAAAAAGCCTGTACAATGGTTGGGGGTCCTGCGGCCTTAAATTGCCAGGTGCCTCCTGGAATTCGGCCTCTCGCAGGATGCCTCCGAGATGCAAGGTGGCACCAGTGCCAACTTGGTCTGGTTTAAGAGTGCCAAGTGGGTCCTGAAAACTGACACCCAGAACAGTGGCTTGTGAGTTTTCTTTCCCAGGAAAAAGCCTGTACAATGGTTCAGGGTCCTGCGGCCTTAAATTGCCGGGTGTCTCCTGGAATTCGGCCTCTCTCAGGATGCCTCCCAGATGCAAGGCGGCACCAGTGCCAACTTGGTCTGGTTTGAGAGTGCCAAGTGGGTCCTGCAAACTGACACCCAGAACAGTGGCTTGTGAGTTTTGTTTCCCAGGGAAAAAGCCTGTACAATGGTTCAGGGTCCTGCGGCCTTAAATTGCCGGGTGCCTCCTGGAATTCGGCCTCTCGCAGGATGCCTCCCAGACGCAAGGTGGCACCAGTGCCAACTTGGTCTGGTTTAAGAGTGCCAAGTGGGTCCTGAAAACTGACACCCAGAACAGTGGCTTGTGAGTTTTGTTTCCCAGGGAAAAAGCCTGTACAATGGTTCAGGGTACTGCGGCCTTAAATTTCGGGGTGCCTCCTGGAATTCTGCATCTCGCCAATTGTTTCCCAGACGCTAAGCAACACCAGTGCCAACTTGGTCTGGTTTAAGAGTGCCAAGTCGGTCCTGAAAACTGACACCCAGAACAGTGGCTTGTGAGTTTTGTTTTCCAGGGAAAAAGGCCTGTAAAATGGTTTTCGGTCCTGCGGCCTTAAATTGCCAGGTGCCTCCTGGAATTCAGCCTCTCGCAGGATGCCTCCCAGACGCAAGGTGGCACCAGTGCCAACTTGGTCTGGTTTGAGAGTGCCAAGTGGGTCCTGGAAACTGACACCCAGAACAGTGGCTTCTGAATATTTTTTCCCAGGGAAAAAGCCTGTAGAATGGTTTTGGGTCCTGCGGCCTTAAATTGCAGGGTGCCTCCTGGAATTCGGCCTCTCGCAGGATGCCTCCCAGACACAAGGTGGCACCAGTGCCAACTTGGTCTGGTTTGAGAGTGCCAAGTGTGTCCTGCAAACTGACACCCAGAACAGTGGCTTGTGAGTTTTGTTGCCCAGGGAAAAAGCCTGTACAATGGTTCAGGGTCCTGCGGCCTTAAATTGCCGGGTGCCTCCTGGAATTCGGCCTCTCGCAGGATGCCTCCCAGACGCAAGGTGGCACCAGTGCCAACTTGGTCTGGTTTAAGAGTGCCAAGTGGGTCCTGAAAACTGACACCCAGAACAGTGGCTTGTGAGTTTTGTTGCTCAGGGAAAAAGCCTGTACAATGGTTCAGGGTCCTGCGGCCTTAAATTGCTGGGTGCCTCCTGGAATTGCGCCTCTCGCAGGATGCCTCCCAGACGCAAGGTGGCACCAGTGCCAACTGGGTCTGCTTTGAGAGTGTCAAGTGGGTCCTGAAAACTGACACCCAGAACAGTTGCTTGTGAGTTTTGTTTCCCAGGGAAAAATCCTGTACAATGGTTCAGGGTCCTGCGGCCTTAAATTGCCGGATGCCTCCTGATATTCGGCGTCTTCCAAGATGCCTCCCAGACGCATGGTGGCACCAGTGCAAGCTTGGTCTGGTTTAAGAGTGCCAAGTGGGTCCTGCAAACTGACACCCAGAACAGTGGCTTGTGAGTTTTGTTTTCCAGGGAAAAAGGCCTGTAAAATGGTTTTCGGTCCTGCGGCCATAAATTGCCAGGTGCCTCCTGGAATTCAGCCTCTCGCAGGATGCCTCCCAGACGCAAGGTGGCACCAGTGCCAACTTGGTCTGGTTTAAGAGTGCCAAGTGGGTCCTGCAAACTGACACCCAGAAGAGTGGCTTGTGAGTTTTGTTTCCCAGGGAAAAAGCCTGTACAATGGTTCAGGGTCCTGCGGCCTTTAATTGCCGGGTGCCTCCTTGAATTGCGCCTCTCGCAGGATGCCTCCCAGACGCAAGGTGGCACCAGTGCCAACTTGGTCTGCTTTGAGAGTGCCTAGTGGGTCCTGAAAACTGACACCGAGAACAGTTGCTTGTGAGTTTTGTTTCCCAGGGAAAAATCCTGTACAAAGGTTCAGGGGCCTGAGGCCTTAAATTGCCAGGTGCCTCCTGGAATTCGGCCTCTCGCAGGATGCCTCCCAGGCGCAAGGTGGCACCAGTGCCAACTTGGTCTGGTTTGAGAGTGCCAAGTGCGTCTTGAAAACTGACACCCAGAACAGTGGCTTGTTAGTTTTGTTTCCCAGGGAAAAAGCCTGTACAATGGTTCAGGGTCCTGCGGCCTTAAATTGCCGGGTGCCTCCTGGAATTCCGCAACTCGCCATGTGTTTCCCAGACGCTAAGCAACACCAGTGCCAACTTGGTCTGGTTTAAGAGTGCCAAGTGGGTCCTGGAAACTGACACCCAGAACAGTGGCTTGTGAGTTTTGTTTCCCAGGGAAAAAGCCTGTACAATGGTTCAGGTTCCTGCGGCCTTAAATTGCTGGGTGCCTCCTGGAATTCGGCATCTCGCAAGATACCTCCCAGATGCAAGGTGGCACCAGTGCCAACTTGGTCTGGTTTAAGAGTGCCAAGTGGGTCCTGAAAACTGACACCCAGAACAGTGGCTTGTGAGTTTTGTTTCCCAGGGAAAAAGCCTGTACAATGGTTCAGGGGCCTGAGGCCTTAAATTGCCGGGTGCCTCCTGGAATTCGGCCTCTCGCAGGATGCCTCCCAGACGCAAGGTGGCACCAGTGCCAACTTGTCTGGTTTAAGAGTGCCAAGTGGGTCCTGAAAACTGACACCCAGAAGAGTGGCTTGTGAGTTGTGTTTCCCAGGGAAAAAGCCTGTACAATGGTTCAGGGTCCTGCGCCCTTAAATTTCCGGGTGCCTCCTGGAATTGCGCCTCTCGCAGGATGCCTCCCAGACGCAAGGTGGCACCAGTGCCAACTTGGTCTGCTTTGAGAGTGTCAAGTGGGTCCTGAAAACTGACACCCAGAACAGTTGCTTGTGAGTTGTGTTTCCCAGGGAAAAATCCTGTACAATGGTTCAGGGGCTTGAGGCCTTAAATTGCCAGGTGCCTCCTGGAATTCAGCCTCTCGCAGGATGCCTCCCAGACGCAAGGTGCCACATGTTCCAAATTGGTCTGGTTTAAGAGTGCCAAGTGGGTCCTGCAAACTGACACCCAGAACAGTGGCTTGTGAGTTTTGTTTCCCAGGGAAAAAGCCTGTACAATGGTTCAGGGTCCTGCGGCCTTAAATTGCCGGATGCCTCCTGATATTCGGCGTCTTCCAAGATGCCTCCCAGACGCATGGTGGCACCAGTGCAAGCTTGGTCTGGGTTGAGAGTGCTAAGTGGGTCCTGCAAACTGACACCCAGAACAGTGGCTTGTGAGTTTTGTTTTCCAGGGAAAAAGCCTGTACAATGGTTCAGGGTCCTGCGGCCTTAAATTGCCGGGTGCCTCCTGGAATTCGGCCTCTCGCAGGATGCCTCCCAGACGCAAGGTGGCACCAGTGCCAACTTGGTCTGGTTTAAGAGTGCCAAGTGGGTCCTGAAAACTGACACCCAGAACAGTGGCTTGTGAGTTTTGTTTCCCAGGGAAAAAGCCTGTACAATGGTTCAGGGTACTGCGGCCTTAAATTTCGGGGTGCCTCCTGGAATTCCGCATCTCGCCAATTGTTTCCCAGACGCTAAGCAACACCAGTGCCAACTTGGTCTGGTTTAAGAGTGCCAAGTCGGTCCTGAAAACTGACACCCAGAACAGTGGCTTGTGAGTTTTGTTTTCCAGGGAAAAAGGCCTGTAAAATGGTTTTCGGTCCTGCGGCCTTAAATTGCCAGGTGCCTCCTGGAATTCAGCCTCTCGCAGGATGCCTCCCAGACGCAAGGTGGCACCAGTGCCAACTTGGTCTGGTTTGAGAGTGCCAAGTGGGTCCTGAAAACTGACACCCAGAACAGTTGCTTGTGAGTTTTGTTTTCCAGGGAAAAAGCCTGTACAATGGTTCAGGGTCCTGCGGCCTTAAATTGCCGGATGCCTCCTGATATTCGGCGTCTTCCGAGATGCCTCCCAGACGCATGGTGGCACCAGTGCAAGCTTGGTCTGGGTTGAGAGTGCCAAGTGGGTCCTGAAAACTGACACCCAGAACAGTGGCTTCTGAATTTTGTTTTCCAGGGAAAAAGGCCTGTAGAATGGTTTTCGGTCCTGCGGCCTTAAATTGCCAGGTGCCTCCTGGAATTCAGCCTCTCGCAGGATGCCTCCGAGATGCAAGGTGGCACCAGTGCCAACTTGGTCTGGTTTAAGAGTGCCAAGTGGGTCCTGAAAACTGACACCCAGAACAGTGGCTTGTGAGTTTTGTTTCCCAGGAAAAAGCCTGTACAATGGTTCAGGGTCCTGCGGCCTTAAATTGCCGGGTGTCTCCTGGAATTCGGCCTCTCGCAGGATGCCTCCCAGATGCAAGGTGGCACCAGTGCCAACTTGGTCTGGTTTGAGAGTGCCAAGTGGGTCCTGCAAACTGACACCCAGAACAGTGGCTTGTGAGTTTTGTTTCCCAGGGAAAAAGCCTGTACAATGGTTCAGGGTCCTGCGGCCTTAAATTGCCGGGTGCCTCCTGGAATTCGGCCTCTCGCAGGATGCCTCCCAGACGCAAGGTGGCACCAGTGCCAACTTGGTCTGGTTTAAGAGTGCCAAGTGGGTCCTGAAAACTGACACCCAGAACAGTGGCTTGTGAGTTTTGTTTCCCAGGGAAAAAGCCTGTACAATGGTTCAGGGTACTGCGGCCTTAAATTTCGGGGTGCCTCCTGGAATTCCGCATCTCGCCAATTGTTTCCCAGACGCTAAGCAACACCAGTGCCAACTTGGTCTGGTTTAAGAGTGCCAAGTCGGTCCTGAAAACTGACACCCAGAACAGTGGCTTGTGAGTTTTGTTTTCCAGGGAAAAAGGCCTGTAAAATGGTTTTCGGTCCTGCGGCCTTAAATTGCCAGGTGCCTCCTGGAATTCAGCCTCTCGCAGGATGCCTCCCAGACGCAAGGTGGCACCAGTGCCAACTTGGTCTGGTTTGAGAGTGCCAAGTGGGTCCTGGAAACTGACACCCAGAACAGTGGCTTCTGAATATTTTTTCCCAGGGAAAAAGCCTGTAGAATGGTTTTGGGTCCTGCGGCCTTAAATTGCAGGGTGCCTCCTGGAATTCACCCTCTCGCAGGATGCCTCCCAGACACAAGGTGGCACCAGTGCCAACTTGGTCTGGTTTGAGAGTGCCAAGTGTGTCCTGCAAACTGACACCCAGAACAGTGGCTTGTGAGTTTTGTTGCCCAGGGAAAAAGCCTGTACAATGGTTCAGGGTCCTGCGGCCTTAAATTGCCGGGTGCCTCCTGGAATTCGGCCTCTCGCAGGATGCCTCCCAGACGCAAGGTGGCACCAGTGCCAACTTGGTCTGGTTTAAGAGTGCCAAGTGGGTCCTGAAAACTGACACCCAGAACAGTGGCTTGTGAGTTTTGTTGCTCAGGGAAAAAGCCTGTACAATGGTTCAGGGTCCTGCGGCCTTAAATTGCTGGGTGCCTCCTGGAATTGCGCCTCTCGCAGGATGCCTCCCAGACGCAAGGTGGCACCAGTGCCAACTGGGTCTGCTTTGAGAGTGTCAAGTGGGTCCTGAAAACTGACACCCAGAACAGTTGCTTGTGAGTTTTGTTTCCCAGGGAAAAATCCTGTACAATGGTTCAGGGTCCTGCGGCCTTAAATTGCCGGATGCCTCCTGATATTCGGCGTCTTGCAAGATGCCTCCCAGACGCATGGTGGCACCAGTGCAAGCTTGGTCTGGTTTAAGAGTGCCAAGTGGGTCCTGCAAACTGACACCCAGAACAGTGGCTTGTGAGTTTTGTTTTCCAGGGAAAAAGGCCTGTAAAATGGTTTTCGGTCCTGCGGCCATAAATTGCCAGGTGCCTCCTGGAATTCAGCCTCTCGCAGGATGCCTCCCAGACGCAAGGTGGCACCAGTGCCAACTTGGTCTGGTTTAAGAGTGCCAAGTGGGTCCTGCAAACTGACACCCAGAAGAGTGGCTTGTGAGTTTTGTTTCCCAGGGAAAAAGCCTGTACAATGGTTCAGGGTCCTGCGGCCTTTAATTGCCGGGTGCCTCCTTGAATTGCGCCTCTCGCAGGATGCCTCCCAGACGCAAGGTGGCACCAGTGCCAACTTGGTCTGCTTTGAGAGTGCCTAGTGGGTCCTGAAAACTGACACCGAGAACAGTTGCTTGTGAGTTTTGTTTCCCAGGGAAAAATCCTGTACAAAGGTTCAGGGGCCTGAGGCCTTAAATTGCCAGGTGCCTCCTGGAATTCGGCCTCTCGCAGGATGCCTCCCAGGCGCAAGGTGGCACCAGTGCCAACTTGGTCTGGTTTGAGAGTGCCAAGTGCGTCTTGAAAACTGACACCCAGAACAGTGGCTTGTTAGTTTTGTTTCCCAGGGAAAAAGCCTGTACAATGGTTCAGGGTCCTGCGGCCTTAAATTGCCGGGTGCCTCCTGGAATTCCGCAACTCGCCATGTGTTTCCCAGACGCTAAGCAACACCAGTGCCAACTTGGTCTGGTTTAAGAGTGCCAAGTGGGTCCTGGAAACTGACACCCAGAACAGTGGCTTGTGAGTTTTGTTTCCCAGGGAAAAAGCCTGTACAATGGTTCAGGTTCCTGCGGCCTTAAATTGCTGGGTGCCTCCTGGAATTCGGCATCTCGCAAGATACCTCCCAGATGCAAGGTGGCACCAGTGCCAACTTGGTCTGGTTTAAGAGTGCCAAGTGGGTCCTGAAAACTGACACCCAGAACAGTGGCTTGTGAGTTTTGTTTCCCAGGGAAAAAGCCTGTACAATGGTTCAGGGGCCTGAGGCCTTAAATTGCCGGGTGCCTCCTGGAATTCGGCCTCTCGCAGGATGCCTCCCAGACGCAAGGTGGCACCAGTGCCAACTTGTCTGGTTTAAGAGTGCCAAGTGGGTCCTGAAAACTGACACCCAGAAGAGTGGCTTGTGAGTTGTGTTTCCCAGGGAAAAAGCCTGTACAATGGTTCAGGGTCCTGCGCCCTTAAATTTCCGGGTGCCTCCTGGAATTGCGCCTCTCGCAGGATGCCTCCCAGACGCAAGGTGGCACCAGTGCCAACTTGGTCTGCTTTGAGAGTGTCAAGTGGGTCCTGAAAACTGACACCCAGAACAGTTGCTTGTGAGTTGTGTTTCCCAGGGAAAAATCCTGTACAATGGTTCAGGGGCTTGAGGCCTTAAATTGCCAGGTGCCTCCTGGAATTCGGCCTCTCGCAGGATGCCTCCCAGACGCAAGGTGCCACATGTTCCAAATTGGTCTGGTTTAAGAGTGCCAAGTGGGTCCTGCAAACTGACACCCAGAACAGTGGCTTGTGAGTTTTGTTTCCCAGGGAAAAAGCCTGTACAATGGTTCAGGGTCCTGCGGCCTTAAATTGCCGGATGCCTCCTGATATTCGGCGTCTTCCAAGATGCCTCCCAGACGCATGGTGGCACCAGTGCAAGCTTGGTCTGGGTTGAGAGTGCTAAGTGGGTCCTGCAAACTGACACCCAGAACAGTGGCTTGTGAGTTTTGTTTTCCAGGGAAAAAGCCTGTACAATGGTTCAGGGTCCTGCGGCCTTAAATTGCCGGGTGCCTCCTGGAATTCGGCCTCTCGCAGGATGCCTCCCAGACGCAAGGTGGCACCAGTGCCAACTTGGTCTGGTTTAAGAGTGCCAAGTGGGTCCTGAAAACTGACACCCAGAACAGTGGCTTGTGAGTTTTGTTTCCCAGGGAAAAATCCTGTACAATGGTTCAGGGTACTGCGGCCTTAAATTTCGGGGTGCCTCCTGGAATTCCGCATCTCGCCAATTGTTTCCCAGACGCTAAGCAACACCAGTGCCAACTTGGTCTGGTTTAAGAGTGCCAAGTCGGTCCTGAAAACTGACACCCAGAACAGTGGCTTGTGAGTTTTGTTTTCCAGGGAAAAAGGCCTGTAAAATGGTTTTCGGTCCTGCGGCCTTAAATTGCCAGGTGCCTCCTGGAATTCAGCCTCTCGCAGGATGCCTCCCAGACGCAAGGTGGCACCAGTGCCAACTTGGTCTGGTTTGAGAGTGCCAAGTGGGTCCTGAAAACTGACACCCAGAACAGTTGCTTGTGAGTTTTGTTTTCCAGGGAAAAAGCCTGTACAATGGTTCAGGGTCCTGCGGCCTTAAATTGCCGGATGCCTCCTGATATTCGGCGTCTTCCGAGATGCCTCCCAGACGCATGGTGGCACCAGTGCAAGCTTGGTCTGGGTTGAGAGTGCCAAGTGGGTCCTGAAAACTGACACCCAGAACAGTGGCTTCTGAATTTTGTTTTCCAGGGAAAAAGGCCTGTAGAATGGTTTTCGGTCCTGCGGCCTTAAATTGCCAGGTGCCTCCTGGAATTCAGCCTCTCGCAGGATGCCTCCCAGACGCAAGGTGGCACCAGTGCCAACTTGGTCTGGTTTGAGAGTGCCAAGTGGGTCCTGAAAACTGACACCCAGAACAGTGGCTTGTGAGTTTTGTTTCCCAGGGAAAAAGCCTGTACAATGGTTGGGGGTCCTGCGGCCTTAAATTGCCAGGTGCCTCCTGGAATTCGGCCTCTCGCAGGATGCCTCCGAGATGCAAGGTGGCACCAGTGCCAACTTGGTCTGGTTTAAGAGTGCCAAGTGGGTCCTGAAAACTGACACCCAGAACAGTGGCTTGTGAGTTTTCTTTCCCAGGAAAAAGCCTGTACAATGGTTCAGGGTCCTGCGGCCTTAAATTGCCGGGTGTCTCCTGGAATTCGGCCTCTCGCAGGATGCCTCCCAGATGCAAGGTGGCACCAGTGCCAACTTGGTCTGGTTTGAGAGTGCCAAGTGGGTCCTGCAAACTGACACCCAGAACAGTGGCTTGTGAGTTTTGTTTCCCAGGGAAAAAGCCTGTACAATGGTTCAGGGTCCTGCGGCCTTAAATTGCCGGGTGCCTCCTGGAATTCGGCCTCTCGCAGGATGCCTCCCAGACGCAAGGTGGCACCAGTGCCAACTTGGTCTGGTTTAAGAGTGCCAAGTGGGTCCTGAAAACTGACACCCAGAACAGTGGCTTGTGAGTTTTGTTTCCCAGGGAAAAAGCCTGTACAATGGTTCAGGGTACTGCGGCCTTAAATTTCGGGGTGCCTCCTGGAATTCCGCATCTCGCCAATTGTTTCCCAGACGCTAAGCAACACCAGTGCCAACTTGGTCTGGTTTAAGAGTGCCAAGTCGGTCCTGAAAACTGACACCCAGAACAGTGGCTTGTGAGTTTTGTTTTCCAGGGAAAAAGGCCTGTAAAATGGTTTTCGGTCCTGCGGCCTTAAATTGCCAGGTGCCTCCTGGAATTCAGCCTCTCGCAGGATGCCTCCCAGACGCAAGGTGGCACCATTGCCAACTTGGTCTGGTTTGAGAGTGCCAAGTGGGTCCTGGAAACTGACACCCAGAACAGTGGCTTCTGAATATTTTTTCCCAGGGAAAAAGCCTGTAGAATGGTTTTGGGTCCTGCGGCCTTTAATTGCAGGGTGCCTCCTGGAATTCACCCTCTCGCAGGATGCCTCCCAAACGCAAGGTGGCACCAGTGCCAACTTGGTCTGGTTTGAGAGTGCCAAGTGTGTCCTGCAAACTGACACCCAGAACAGTGGCTTGTGAGTTTTGTTGCCCAGGGAAAAAGCCTGTACAATGGTTCAGGGTCCTGCGGTCTTAAATTGCCGGGTGCCTCCTGGAATTCGGCCTCTCGCAGGATGCCTCCCAGACGCAAGGTGGCACCAGTGCCAACTTGGTCTGGTTTAAGAGTGCCAAGTGGGTCCTGCAAACTGACACCCAGAACAGTGGCTTGTGAGTTTTGTTGCTCAGGGAAAAAGCCTGTACAATGGTTCAGGGTCCTGCGGCCTTAAATTGCTGGGTGCCTCCTGGAATTGCGCCTCTCGCAGGATGCCTCCCAGACGCAAGGTGGCACCAGTGCCAACTTGGTCTGCTTTGAGAGTGTCAAGTGGGTCCTGAAAACTGACACCCAGAACAGTTGCTTGTGAGTTTTGTTTCCCAGGGAAAAATCCTGTACAATGGTTCAGGGTCCTGCGGCCTTAAATTGCCAGATGCCTCCTGATATTCGGCGTCTTGCAAGATGCCTCCCAGACGCATGGTGGCACCAGTGCAAGCTTGGTCTGGTTTAAGAGTGCCAAGTGGGTCCTGCAAACTGACACCCAGAACAGTGGCTTGTGAGTTTTGTTTTCCAGGGAAAAAGGCCTGTAAAATGGTTTTCGGTCCTGCGGCCATAAATTGCCAGGTGCCTCCTGGAATTCAGCCTCTCGCAGGATGCCTCCCAGACGCAAGGTGGCACCAGTGCCAACTTGGTCTGGTTTAAGAGTGCCAAGTGGGTCCTGCAAACTGACACCCAGAACAGTGGCTTGTGAGTTTTGTTTCCCAGGGAAAAAGCCTGTACAATGGTTCAGGGTCCTGCAGCCTTTAATTGCCGGGTGCCTCCTTGAATTGCGCCTCTCGCAGGATGCCTCCCAGACGCAAGGTGGCACCAGTGCCAACTTGGTCTGCTTTGAGAGTGCCTAGTGGGTCCTGAAAACTGACACCCAGAACAGTTGCTTGTGAGTTTTGTTTCCCAGGGAAAAATCCTGTACAAAGGTTCAGGGGCCTGAGGCCTTAAATTGCCAGGTGCCTCCTGGAATTCGGCCTCTCGCAGGATGCCTCCCAGGCGCAAGGTGGCACCAGTGCCAACTTGGTCTGGTTTGAGAGTGCCAAGTGCGTCTTGAAAACTGACACCCAGAACAGTGGCTTGTTAGTTTTGTTTCCCAGGGAAAAAGCCTGTACAATGGTTCAGGGTCCTGCGGCCTTAAATTGCCGGGTGCCTCCTGGAATTCCGCAACTCGCCATGTGTTTCCCAGACGCTAAGCAACACCAGTGCCAACTTGGTCTGGTTTAAGAGTGCCAAGTGGGTGCTGGAAACTGACACCCAGAACAGTGGCTTGTGAGTTGTGTTTCCCAGGGAAAAAGCCTGTACAATGGTTCAGGTTCCTGCGGCCTTAAATTGCTGGGTGCCTCCTGGAATTTGGCATCTCGCAAGATACCTCCCAGATGCAAGGTGGCACCAGTGCCAACTTGGTCTGGTTTAAGAGTGCCAAGTGGGTCCTGAAAACTGACACCCAGAACAGTGGCTTGTGAGTTTTGTTTCCCAGGGAAAAAGCCTGTACAATGGTTCAGGGGCCTGAGGCCTTAAATTGCCGGGTGCCTCCTGGAATTCGGCCTCTCGCAGGATGCCTCCCAGACGCAAGGTGGCACCAGTGCCAACTTGTCTGGTTTAAGAGTGCCAAGTGGGTCCTGAAAACTGACACCCAGAAGAGTGGCTTGTGAGTTGTGTTTCCCAGGGAAAAAGCCTGTACAATGGTTCAGGGTCCTGCGCCCTTAAATTTCCGGGTGCCTCCTGGAATTGCGCCTCTCGCAGGATGCCTCCCAGACGCAAGGTGGCACCAGTGCCAACTTGGTCTGCTTTGAGAGTGTCAAGTGGGTCCTGAAAACTGACACCCAGAACAGTTGCTTGTGAGTTGTGTTTCCCAGGGAAAAATCCTGTACAATGGTTCAGGGGCTTGAGGCCTTAAATTGCCAGGTGCCTCCTGGAATTCGGCCTCTCGCAGGATGCCTCCCAGACGCAAGGTGCCACATGTTCCAAATTGGTTTGGTTTAAGAGTGCCAAGTGGGTCCTGCAAACTGACACCCAGAACAGTGGCTTGTGAGTTTTGTTTCCCAGGGAAAAAGCCTGTACAATGGTTCAGGGTCCTGCGGCCTTAAATTGCCGGATGCCTCCTGATATTCGGCGTCTTCCAAGATGCCTCCCAGACGCATGGTGGCACCAGTGCAAGCTTGGTCTGGGTTGAGAGTGCTAAGTGGGTCCTGCAAACTGACACCCAGAACAGTGGCTTGTGAGTTTTGTTTTCCAGGGAAAAAGCCTGTACAATGGTTCAGGGTCCTGCGGCCTTAAATTGCCGGGTGCCTCCTGGAATTCGGCCTCTCGCAGGATGCCTCCCAGACGCAAGGTGGCACCAGTGCCAACTTGGTCTGGTTTAAGAGTGCCAAGTGGGTCCTGAAAACTGACACCCAGAACAGTGGCTTGTGAGTTTTGTTTCCCAGGGAAAAAGCCTGTACAATGGTTCAGGGTACTGCGGCCTTAAATTTCGGGGTGCCTCCTGGAATTCCGCATCTCGCCAATTGTTTCCCAGACGCTAAGCAACACCAGTGCCAACTTGGTCTGGTTTAAGAGTGCCAAGTCGGTCCTGAAAACTGACACCCAGAACAGTGGCTTGTGAGTTTTGTTTTCCAGGGAAAAAGGCCTGTAAAATGGTTTTCGGTCCTGCGGCCTTAAATTGCCAGGTGCCTCCTGGAATTCAGCCTCTCGCAGGATGCCTCCCAGACGCAAGGTGGCACCAGTGCCAACTTGGTCTGGTTTGAGAGTGCCAAGTGGGTCCTGGAAACTGACACCCAGAACAGTGGCTTCTGAATATTTTTTCCCAGGGAAAAAGCCTGTAGAATGGTTTTGGGTCCTGCGGCCTTAAATTGCTGGGTGCCTCCTGGAATTCACCCTCTCGCAGGATGCCTCCCAAACGCAAGGTGGCACCAGTGCCAACTTGGTCTGGTTTGAGAGTGCCAAGTGTGTCCTGCAAACTGACACCCAGAACAGTGGCTTGTGAGTTTTGTTGCCCAGGGAAAAAGCCTGTACAATGGTTCAGGGTCCTGCGGCCTTAAATTGCCGGGTGCCTCCTGGAATTCGGCCTCTCGCAGGATGCCTCCCAGACGCAAGGTGGCACCAGTGCCAACTTGGTCTGGTTTAAGAGTGCCAAGTGGGTCCTGCAAACTGACACCCAGAACAGTGGCTTGTGAGTTTTGTTGCTCAGGGAAAAAGCCTGTACAATGGTTCAGGGTCCTGCGGCCTTAAATTGCTGGGTGCCTCCTGGAATTGCGCCTCTCGCAGGATGCCTCCCAGACGCAAGGTGGCACCAGTGCCAACTTGGTCTGCTTTGAGAGTGTCAAGTGGGTCCTGAAAACTGACACCCAGAACAGTTGCTTGTGAGTTTTGTTTCCCAGGGAAAAATCCTGTACAATGGTTCAGGGTCCTGCGGCCTTAAATTGCCGGATGCCTCCTGATATTCGGCGTCTTGCAAGATGCCTCCCAGACGCATGGTGGCACCAGTGCAAGCTTGGTCTGGTTTAAGAGTGCCAAGTGGGTCCTGCAAACTGACACCCAGAACAGTGGCTTGTGAGTTTTGTTTTCCAGGGAAAAAGGCCTGTAAAATGGTTTTCGGTCCTGCGGCCATAAATTGCCAGGTGCCTCCTGGAATTCAGCCTCTCGCAGGATGCCTCCCAGACGCAAGGTGGCACCAGTGCCAACTTGGTCTGGTTTAAGAGTGCCAAGTGGGTCCTGCAAACTGACACCCAGAACAGTGGCTTGTGAGTTTTGTTTCCCAGGGAAAAAGCCTGTACAATGGTTCAGGGTCCTGCGGCCTTTAATTGCCGGGTGCCTCCTTGAATTGCGCCTCTCGCAGGATGCCTCCCAGACGCAAGGTGGCACCAGTGCCAACTTGGTCTGCTTTGAGAGTGCCTAGTGGGTCCTGAAAACTGACACCGAGAACAGTTGCTTGTGAGTTTTGTTTCCCAGGGAAAAATCCTGTACAAAGGTTCAGGGGCCTGAGGCCTTAAATTGCCAGGTGCCTCCTGGAATTCGGCCTCTCGCAGGATGCCTCCCAGGCGCAAGGTGGCACCAGTGCCAACTTGGTCTGGTTTGAGAGTGCCAAGTGCGTCTTGAAAACTGACACCCAGAACAGTGGCTTGTTAGTTTTGTTTCCCAGGGAAAAAGCCTGTACAATGGTTCAGGGTCCTGCGGCCTTAAATTGCCGGGTGCCTCCTGGAATTCCGCAACTCGCCATGTGTTTCCCAGACGCTAAGCAACACCAGTGCCAACTTGGTCTGGTTTAAGAGTGCCAAGTGGGTCCTGGAAACTGACACCCAGAACAGTGGCTTGTGAGTTTTGTTTCCCAGGGAAAAAGCCTGTACAATGGTTCAGGTTCCTGCGGCCTTAAATTGCTGGGTGCCTCCTGGAATTCGGCGTCTCGCAAGATACCTCCCAGATGCAAGGTGGCACCAGTGCCAACTTGGTCTGGTTTAAGAGTGCCAAGTGGGTCCTGAAAACTGACACCCAGAACAGTGGCTTGTGAGTTTTGTTTCCCAGGGAAAAAGCCTGTACAATGGTTCAGGGGCCTGAGGCCTTAAATTGCCGGGTGCCTCCTGGAATTCGGCCTCTCGCAGGATGCCTCCCAGACGCAAGGTGGCACCAGTGCCAACTTGTCTGGTTTAAGAGTGCCAAGTGGGTCCTGAAAACTGACACCCAGAACAGTGGCTTGTGAGTTGTGTTTCCCAGGGAAAAAGCCTGTACAATGGTTCAGGGTCCTGCGCCCTTAAATTTCCGGGTGCCTCCTGGAATTGCGCCTCTCGCAGGATGCCTCCCAGACGCAAGGTGGCACCAGTGCCAACTTGGTCTGCTTTGAGAGTGTCAAGTGGGTCCTGAAAACTGACACCCAGAACAGTGGCTTGTGAGTTTTGTTTCCCAGGGAAAAAGCCTGTACAATGGTTCAGGGTCCTGCGGCCTTAAATTGCCGGATGCCTCCTGATATTCGGCGTCTTCCAAGATGCCTCCCAGACGCATGGTGGCACCAGTGCAAGCTTGGTCTGGGTTGAGAGTGCTAAGTGGGTCCTGCAAACTGACACCCAGAACAGTGGCTTGTGAGTTTTGTTTTCCGGGGAAAAAGGCCTGTAAAATGGTTTTCGGTCCTGCGGCCTTAAATTGCCAGGTGCCTCCTGGAATTCAGCCTCTCGCAGGATGCCTCCCAGACGCAAGGTGGCACCAGTGCCAACTTGGTCTGGTTTGAGAGTGCCAAGTGGGTCCTGAAAACTGACACCCAGAACAGTGGCTTGTGAGTTTTGTTGCCCAGGGAAAAAGCCTGTACAATGGTTGAGGGTCCTGCGGCCTTAAATTGCCGGGTGCCTCCTGGAATTCGGCCTCTCGCAGGATGCCTCCCAGATGCAAGGTGGCACCAGTGCCAACTTGGTCTGGTTTAAGAGTGTCAAGTGGGTCCTGCAAAGTGACACCCAGAACAGTGGCTTGTGAGTTTTCTTTCCCAGGGAAAAAGCCTGTACAATGGTTCAGGGGCCTGCGGCCCTTAATTGCCGGGTGTCTCCTGGAATTCGGACTCTCTCAGGATGCCTCCCAGATGCAAGGTGGCACCAGTGCCAACTTAGTCTGGTTTAAGAGTGCCAAGTGGGTCCTGCAAACTGACACCCAGAACAGTGGCTTGTGAGTTTTGTTTCCCAGGGAAAAATCCTGTACAATGGTTCAGGGTCCTGCGGCCTTAAATTGCCGGGTGCCTCCTGGAATTCGGCCTCTCGCAGGATGCCTCCCAGACGCAAGGTGGCACCAGTGCCAACTTGGTCTGGTTTAAGAGTGCCAAGTGGGTCCTGCAAAGTGACACCCAGAAGAGTGGCTTGTGAGTTTTGTTTCCCAGGGAAAAAGCCTGTACAATGGTTCAGGGTCCTGCGGCCTTTAACTGCCGGGTGCCTCCTTGAATTGCGCCTCTCGCAGGATGCCTCCCAGACGCAAGGTGGCACCAGTGCCAACTTGGTCTGCTTTGAGAGTGTCCAGTGGGTCCTGAAAACTGACACCCAGAACAGTTGCTTGTGAGTTTTGTTTCCCAGGGAAAAATCCTGTACAATGGTTCAGGGGCCTGAGACCTTAAATTGCCAGGTGCCTCCTGGAATTCGGCCTCTCGCAGGATGCCTCCCAGACGCAAGGTGGCACCAGTGCCAACTTGGTCTGGTTTGAGAGTGCCAAGTGCGTCCTGAAAACTGACACCCAGAACAGTGGCTTGTGAGTTTTGTTTCCCAGGGAAAAAGCCTGTACAATGGTTCAGGGTCCTGCGGCCTTAAATTGCCGGGTGCCTCCTGGAATTCGGCCTCTCGCAGGATGCCTCCCAGACGCAAGGTGGCACCAGTGCCAACTTGGTCTGGTTTAAGAGTGCCAAGTAGGTCCTGCAAACTGACACCCAGAACAGTGGCTTGTGAGTTTTGTTGCTCAGGGAAAAAGCCTGTACAATGGTTCAGGGTCCTGCGGCCTTAAATTGCCGGGTGCCTCCTGGAATTGCGCCTCTCGCAGGATGCCTCCCAGATGCAAGGTGGCACCAGTGCCAACTTGGTCTGCTTTGAGAGTGTCAAGTGGGTCCTGAAAACTGACACCCAGAACAGTTGCTTGTGAGTTTTGTTTCCCAGGGAAAAATCCTGTACAATGGTTCAGGGTCCTGCGGCCTTAAATTGCCGGATGCCTCCTGATATTCGGCGTCTTGCAAGATGCCTCCCAGACGCATGGTGGCACCAGTGCAAGCTTGGTCTGGTTTAAGAGTGCCAAGTGGGTCCTGCAAACTGACACCCAGAACAGTGGCTTGTGAGTTTTGTTTTCCAGGGAAAAAGGCCTGTAAAATGGTTTTCGGTCCTGCGGCCATAAATTGGCAGGTGCCTCCTGGAATTCGGCCTCTCGCAGGATGCCTCCCAGGCGCAAGGTGGCACCAGTGCCAACTTGGTCTGGTTTGAGAGTGCCAAGTGCGTCCTGAAAACTGACACCCAGAACAGTGGCTTGTTAGTTTTGTTTCCCAGGGAAAAAGCCTGTACAATGGTTCAGGGTCCTGCGGCCTTAAATTGCCGGGTGCCTCCTGGAATTCCGCAACTCGCCATGTGTTTCCCAGACGCTAAGCAACACCAGTGCCAACTTGGTCTGGTTTAAGAGTGCCAAGTGGGTCCTGGAAACTGACACCCAGAACAGTGGCTTGTGAGTTTTGTTTCCCAGGGAAAAAGCCTGTACAATGCTTCAGGTTCCTGCGGCCTTAAATTGCTGGGTGCCTCCTGGAATTCGGCGTCTCGCAAGATACCTCCCAGATGCAAGGTGGCACCAGTGCCAACTTGGTCTGGTTTAAGAGTGCCAAGTGGGTCCTGAAAACTGACACCCAGAACAGTGGCTTGTGAGTTTTCTTTCCCAGGGAAAAAGCCTGTACAATGGTTGAGGGTCCTGCGGCCTTAAATTGCCAGGTGCCTCCTGGAATTCGGCCTCTCGGAGGATGCCTCCCAGATGCAAGGTGGCACCAGTGCCAACTTGGTCTGGTTTAAGAGTGCCAAGTGGGTCCTGAAAACTGACACCCAGAACAGTGGCTTGTGAGTTTTCTTTCCCAGGGAAAAAGCCTGTACAATGGTTCAGGGTCCTGCGGCCTTAAATTGCCGGGTGTCTCCTGGAATTCGGCCTCTCGCAGGATGCCTTCCAGATGCAAGGTGGCACCAGTGCCAACTTGGTCTGGTTTGAGAGTGCCAAGTGGGTCCTGCAAACTGACACCCAGAACAGTGGCTTGTGAGTTTTGTTTCCCAGGGAAAAAGCCTGTACAATGGTTCAGGGTCCTGCGGCCTTAAATTGCCGGGTGCCTCCTGGAATTCGGCCTCTCGCAGGATGCCTCCCAGACGCAAGGTGGCACCAGTGCCAACTTGGTCTGGTTTAAGAGTGCCATGTCGGTCCTGAAAACTGACACCCAGAACAGTGGCTTGTGAGTTTTGTTTTCCAGGGAAAAAGGCCTGTAAAATGGTTTTCGGTCCTGCGGCCTTAAATTGCCAGGTGCCTCCTGGAATTCAGCCTCTCGCAGGATGCCTCCCAGACGCAAGGTGGCACCAGTGCCAACTTGGTCTGGTTTGAGAGTGCCAAGTGGGTCCTGAAAACTGACACCCAGAACAGTGGCTTGTGAGTTTTGTTGCCCAGGGAAAAAGCCTGTACAATGGTTCAGGGTCCTGCGGCATTTAATTGCCGGGTGCCTCCTGGAATTCGGCCTCTCGCAGGATGCCTCCCAGATGCAAGGTGGCACCAGTGCCAACTTGGTCTGGTTTAAGAGTGTCAAGTGGGTCCTGCAAACTGACACCCAGAACAGTGGCTTGTGAGTTTTGTTTCCCAGGGAAAAAGCCTGTACAATGGTTCAGGGTCCTGCGGCCTTAAATTGCAGGGTGACTCCTGGAATTCCGAATCTCACCAGATGTTTCCCAGACGCTAAGCAACACCAGTGCCAACTTGGTCTGGTTTAAGAGTGCCAAGTGGGTCCTGCAAACTGACACCCAGAACAGTGGCTTCTGAATATTTTTTCCCAGGGAAAAAGCCTGTAGAATGGTTTTGGGTCCTGCGGCCTTAAATTGCAGGGTGCCTCCTGGAATTCCCCCTCTCGCAGGATGCCTCCCAAACGCAAGGTGGCACCAGTGCCAACTTGGTCTGGTTTGAGAGTGCCAAGTGTGTCCTGCAAACTGACACCCAGAACAGTGGCTTGTGAGTTTTGTTGCCCAGGGAAAAAGCCTGTACAATGGTTCAGGGTCCTGCGGCCTTAAATTGCCGGGTGCCTCCTGGAATTCGGCCTCTCGCAGGATGCCTCCCAGACGCAAGGTGGCACCAGTGCCAACTTGGTCTGGTTTAAGAGTGCCAAGTGGGTCCTGCAAACTGACACCCAGAACAGTGGCTTGTGAGTTTTGTTTCCCAGGGAAAAAGCCTGTACAATGGTTCAGGGTCCTGCGGCCTTTAATTGCCGGGTGCCTCCTTGAATTGCGCCTCTCGCAGGATGCCTCCCAGACGCAAGGTGGCACCAGTGCCAACTTGGTCTGCTTTGAGAGTGCCTAGTGGGTCCTGAAAACTGACACCGAGAACAGTTGCTTGTGAGTTTTGTTTCCCAGGGAAAAATCCTGTACAATGGTTCAGGGGCCTGAGGCCTTAAATTGCCAGGTGCCTCCTGGAATTCGGCCTCTCGCAGGATGCCTCCCAGGCGCAAGGTGGCACCAGTGCCAACTTGGTCTGGTTTGAGAGTGCCAAGTGCATCCTGAAAACTGACACCCAGAACAGTGGCTTGTTAGTTTTGTTTCCCAGGGAAAAAGCCTGTACAATGGTTCAGGGTCCTGCGGCCTTAAATTGCCGGGTGCCTCCTGGAATTCCGCAACTCGCCAGGTGTTTCCCAGACGCTAAGCAACACCAGTGCCAACTTGGTCTGGTTTAAGAGTGCCAAGTGGGTCCTGGAAACTGACACCCAGAACAGTGGCTTGTGAGTTTTGTTTCCCAGGGAAAAAGCCTGTACAATGGTTCAGGGGCCTGAGGCCTTAAATTGCTGGGTGCCTCCTGGAATTCGGCGTCTCGCAAGATACCTCCCAGATGCAAGGTGGCACCAGTGCCAACTTGGTCTGGTTTAAGAGTGCCAAGTGGGTCCTGAAAACTGACACCCAGAACAGTGGCTTGTGAGTTTTGTTTCCCAGGGAAAAAGCCTGTACAATGGTTCAGGGGCCTGAGGCCTTAAATTGCCAGGTGCCTCCTGGAATTCGGCCTCTCGCAGGATGCCTCCCAGACGCAAGGTGGCACCAGTGCCAACTTGTCTGGTTTAAGAGTGCCAAGTGGGTCCTGAAAACTGACACCCAGAACAGTGGCTTGTGAGTTGTGTTTCCCAGGGAAAAAGCCTGTACAATGGTTCAGGGTCCTGCGCCCTTAAATTTCCGGGTGCCTCCTGGAATTGCGCCTCTCGCAGGATGCCTCCCAGACGCAAGGTGGCACCAGTGCCAACTTGGTCTGCTTTGAGAGTGTCAAGTGGGTCCTGAAAACTGACACCCAGAACAGTTGCTTGTGAGTTGTGTTTCCCAGGGAAAAATCCTGTACAATGGTTCAGGGGCTTGAGGCCTTAAATTGCCAGGTGCCTCCTGGAATTCGGCCTCTCGCAGGATGCCTCCCAGACGCAAGGTGCCACATGTTCCAAATTGGTCTGGTTTAAGAGTGCCAAGTGGGTCCTGAAAACTGATACCCAGAACAGTGGCTTGTGAGTTTTGTTTCCCAGGGAAAAAGCCTGTACAATGGTTCAGGGTCCTGCGGCCTTAAATTGCCGGATGCCTCCTGATATTCGGCGTCTTCCAAGATGCCTCCCAGACGCATGGTGGCACCAGTGCAAGCTTGGTCTGGGTTGAGAGTGCCAAGTGGGTCCTGAAAACTGACACCCAGAACAGTGGCTTGTGAGTTTTGTTGCCCAGGGAAAAAGCCTGTACAATGGTTGAGGGTCCTGCGGCCTTAAATTGCCGGGTGCCTCCTGGAATTCGGCCTCTCGCAGGATGCCTCCCAGATGCAAGGTGGCACCAGTGCCAACTTGGTCTGGTTTAAGAGTGTCAAGTGGGTCCTGCAAAGTGACACCCAGAACAGTGGCTTGTGAGTTTTCTTTCCCAGGGAAAAAGCCTGTACAATGGTTCAGGGGCCTGCGGCCCTTAATTTCCGAATGTCTCCTGGAATTCGGCCTCTCTCAGGATGCCTCCCAGATGCAAGGTGGCACCAGTGCCAACTTAGTCTGGTTTAAGAGTGCCAAGTGGGTCCTGCAAACTGACACCCAGAACAGTGGCTTGTGAGTTTTGTTTCCCAGGGAAAAAGCCTGTACAATGGTTCAGGGTCCTGCGGCCTTAAATTGCCGGGTGCCTCCTGGAATTCGGCCTCTCGCAGGATGCCTCCCAGACGCAAGGTGGCACCAGTGCCAACTTGGTCTGGTTTAAGAGTGCCAAGTGGGTCCTGCAAAGTGACACCCAGAAGAGTGGCTTGTGAGTTTTGTTTCCCAGGGAAAAAGCCTGTACAATGGTTCAGGGTCCTGCGGCCTTTAATTGCCGGGTGCCTCCTTGAATTGCGCCTCTCGCAGGATGCCTCCCAGACGCAAGGTGGCACCAGTGCCAACTTGGTCTGCTTTGAGAGTGTCCAGTGGGTCCTGAAAACTGACACCCAGAACAGTTGCTTGTGAGTTTTGTTTCCCAGGGAAAAATCCTGTACAATGGTTCAGGGGCCTGAGACTTTAAATTGCCAGGTGCCTCCTGGAATTCGGCCTCTCGCAGGATGCCTCCCAGACGCAAGGTGGCACCAGTGCCAACTTGGTCTGGTTTGAGAGTGCCAAGTGCGTCCTGAAAACTGACACCCAGAACAGTGGCTTGTTAGTTTTGTTTCCCAGGGAAAAATCCTGTACAATGGTTCAGGGTCCTGCGGCCTTAAATTGCCGGGTGCCTCCTGGAATTGCGCCTCTCGCAGGATGCCTCCCAGACGCAAGGTGGCACCAGTGCCAACTTGGTCTGGTTTAAGAGTGCCAAGTGGGTCCTGCAAACTGACACCCAGAACAGTGGCTTGTGAGTTTTGTTGCTCAGGGAAAAAGCCTGTACAATGGTTCAGGGTCCTGCGGCCTTAAATTGCCGGGTGCCTCCTGGAATTGCGCCTCTCGCAGGATGCCTCCCAGACGCAAGGTGGCACCAGTGCCAACTTGGTCTGCTTTGAGAGTGTCAAGTGGGTCCTGAAAACTGACACCCAGAACAGTTGCTTGTGAGTTTTGTTTCCCAGGGAAAAATCCTGTACAATGGTTCAGGGTCCAGCGGCCTTAAATTGCCGGATGCCTCCTGATATTCGGCGTCTTGCAAGATGCCTCCCAGACGCATGGTGGCACCAGTGCAAGCTTGGTCTGGTTTAAGAGTGCCAAGTGGGTCCTGGAAACTGACACCCAGAACAGTGGCTTCTGAATATTTTTTCCCAGGGAAAAAGCCTGTAGAATGGTTTTGGGTCCTGCGGCCTTAAATTGCAGGGTGCCTCCTGGAATTCCCCCTCTCGCAGGATGCCTCCCAAACGCAAGGTGGCACCAGTGCCAACTTGGTCTGGTTTGAGAGTGCCAAGTGTGTCCTGCAAACTGACACCCAGAACAGTGGCTTGTGAGTTTTGTTGCCCAGGGAAAAAGCCTGTACAATGGTTCAGGGTCCTGCGGCCTTAAATTGCCGGGTGCCTCCTGGAATTCGGCCTCTCGCAGGATGCCTCCCAGACGCAAGGTGGCACCAGTGCCAACTTGGTCTGGTTTAAGAGTGCCAAGTGGGTCCTGCAAACTGACACCCAGAACAGTGGCTTGTGAGTTTTGTTTCCCAGGGAAAAAGCCTGTACAATGGTTCAGGGTCCTGCGGCCTTTAATTGCCGGGTGCCTCCTTGAATTGCGCCTCTCGCAGGATGCCTCCCAGACGCAAGGTGGCACCAGTGCCAACTTGGTCTGCTTTGAGAGTGCCTAGTGGGTCCTGAAAACTGACACCGAGAACAGTTGCTTGTGAGTTTTGTTTCCCAGGGAAAAATCCTGTACAATGGTTCAGGGGCCTGAGGCCTTAAATTGCCAGGTGCCTCCTGGAATTCGGCCTCTCGCAGGATGCCTCCCAGGCGCAAGGTGGCACCAGTGCCAACTTGGTCTGGTTTGAGAGTGCCAAGTGCGTCCTGAAAACTGACACCCAGAACAGTGGCTTGTTAGTTTTGTTTCCCAGGGAAAAAGCCTGTACAATGGTTCAGGGTCCTGCGGCCTTAAATTGCCGGGTGCCTCCTGGAATTCCGCAACTCGCCAGGTGTTTCCCAGACGCTAAGCAACACCAGTGCCAACTTGGTCTGGTTTAAGAGTGCCAAGTGGGTCCTGGAAACTGACACCCAGAACAGTGGCTTGTGAGTTTTGTTTCCCAGGGAAAAAGCCTGTACAATGGTTCAGGTTCCTGCGGCCTTAAATTGCTGGGTGCCTCCTGGAATTCGGCGTCTCGCAAGATACCTCCCAGACGCAAGGTGGCACCAGTGCCAACTTGGTCTGGTTTAAGAGTGCCAAGTGGGTCCTGAAAACTGACACCCAGAACAGTGGCTTGTGAGTTTTGTTTCCCAGGGAAAAAGCCTGTACAATGGTTCAGGGGCCTGAGGCCTTAAATTGCCAGGTGCCTCCTGGAATTCGGCCTCTCGCAGGATGCCTCCCAGACGCAAGGTGGCACCAGTGCCAACTTGTCTGGTTTAAGAGTGCCAAGTGGGTCCTGAAAACTGACACCCAGAACAGTGGCTTGTGAGTTGTGTTTCCCAGGGAAAAAGCCTGTACAATGGTTCAGGGTCCTGCGCCCTTAAATTTCCGGGTGCCTCCTGGAATTGCGCCTCTCGCAGGATGCCTCCCAGACGCAAGGTGGCACCAGTGCCAACTTGGTCTGCTTTGAGAGTGTCAAGTGGGTCCTGAAAACTGACACCCAGAACAGTTGCTTGTGAGTTGTGTTTCCCAGGGAAAAATCCTGTACAATGGTTCAGGGGCTTGAGGCCTTAAATTGCCAGGTGCCTCCTGGAATTCGGCCTCTCGCAGGATGCCTCCCAGACGCAAGGTGCCACATGTTCCAAATTGGTCTGGTTTAAGAGTGCCAAGTGGGTCCTGAAAACTGATACCCAGAACAGTGGCTTGTGAGTTTTGTTTCCCAGGGAAAAAGCCTGTACAATGGTTCAGGGTCCTGCGGCCTTAAATTGCCGGATGCCTCCTGATATTCGGCGTCTTCCAAGATGCCTCCCAGACGCATGGTGGCACCAGTGCAAGCTTGGTCTGGGTTGAGAGTGCCAAGTGGGTCCTGAAAACTGACACCCAGAACAGTGGCTTGTGAGTTTTGTTGCCCAGGGAAAAAGCCTGTACAATGGTTGAGGGTCCTGCGGCCTTAAATTGCCGGGTGCCTCCTGGAATTCGGCCTCTCGCAGGATGCCTCCCAGATGCAAGGTGGCACCAGTGCCAACTTGGTCTGGTTTAAGAGTGTCAAGTGGGTCCTGCAAAGTGACACCCAGAACAGTGGCTTGTGAGTTTTCTTTCCCAGGGAAAAAGCCTGTACAATGGTTCAGGGGCCTGCGGCCCTTAATTTCCGAATGTCTCCTGGAATTCGGCCTCTCTCAGGATGCCTCCCAGATGCAAGGTGGCACCAGTGCCAACTTAGTCTGGTTTAAGAGTGCCAAGTGGGTCCTGCAAACTGACACCCAGAACAGTGGCTTGTGAGTTTTGTTTCCCAGGGAAAAAGCCTGTACAATGGTTCAGGGTCCTGCGGCCTTAAATTGCCGGGTGCCTCCTGGAATTCGGCCTCTCGCAGGATGCCTCCCAGACGCAAGGTGGCACCAGTGCCAACTTGGTCTGCTTTAAGAGTGCCAAGTGGGTCCTGCAAAGTGACACCCAGAAGAGTGGCTTGTGAGTTTTGTTTCCCAGGGAAAAAGCCTGTACAATGGTTCAGGGTCCTGCGGCCTTTAATTGCCGGGTGCCTCCTTGAATTGCGCCTCTCGCAGGATGCCTCCCAGACGCAAGGTGGCACCAGTGCCAACTTGGTCTGCTTTGAGAGTGTCCAGTGGGTCCTGAAAACTGACACCCAGAACAGTTGCTTGTGAGTTTTGTTTCCCAGGGAAAAATCCTGTACAATGGTTCAGGGGCCTGAGACTTTAAATTGCCAGGTGCCTCCTGGAATTCGGCCTCTCGCAGGATGCCTCCCAGACGCAAGGTGGCACCAGTGCCAACTTGGTCTGGTTTGAGAGTGCCAAGTGCGTCCTGAAAACTGACACCCAGAACAGTGGCTTGTTAGTTTTGTTTCCCAGGGAAAAATCCTGTACAATGGTTCAGGGTCCTGCGGCCTTAAATTGCCGGGTGCCTCCTGGAATTGCGCCTCTCGCAGGATGCCTCCCAGACGCAAGGTGGCACCAGTGCCAACTTGGTCTGGTTTAAGAGTGCCAAGTGGGTCCTGCAAACTGACACCCAGAACAGTGGCTTGTGAGTTTTGTTGCTCAGGGAAAAAGCCTGTACAATGGTTCAGGGTCCTGCGGCCTTAAATTGCCGGGTGCCTCCTGGAATTGCGCCTCTCGCAGGATGCCTCCCAGACGCAAGGTGGCACCAGTGCCAACTTGGTCTGCTTTGAGAGTGTCAAGTGGGTCCTGAAAACTGACACCCAGAACAGTTGCTTGTGAGTTTTGTTTCCCAGGGAAAAATCCTGTACAATGGTTCAGGGTCCAGCGGCCTTAAATTGCCGGATGCCTCCTGATATTCGGCGTCTTGCAAGATGCCTCCCAGACGCATGGTGGCACCAGTGCAAGCTTGGTCTGGTTTAAGAGTGCCAAGTGGGTCCTGCAAACTGACACCCAGAACAGTGGCTTGTGAGTTTTGTTTTCCAGGGAAAAAGGCCTGTAAAATGATTTTCGGTCCTGCGGCCATAAATTGCCAGGTGCCTCCTGGAATTCAGCCTCTCGCAGGATGCCTCCCAGACGCAAGGTGGCACCAGTGCCAACTTGGTCTGGTTTAAGAGTGCCAAGTGGGTCCTGCAAACTGACACCCAGAACAGTGGCTTGTGAGTTGTGTTTCCCAGGGAAAAAGCCTGTACAATGGTTCAGGGTCCTGCGGCCTTTAATTGCCGGGTGCCTCCTTGAATTGCGCCTCTCGCAGGATGCCTCCCAGACGCAAGGTGGCACCAGTGCCAACTTGGTCTGCTTTGAGAGTGCCTAGTGGGTCCTGAAAACTGACACCCAGAACAGTTGCTTGTGAGTTTTGTTTCCCAGGGAAAAATCCTGTACAATGGTTCAGGGGCCTGAGGCCTTAAATTGCCAGGTGCCTCCTGGAATTCAGCCTCTCGCAGGATGCCTCCCAGGCGCAAGGTGGCACCAGTGCCAACTTGGTCTGGTTTAAGAGTGCCAAGTGGGTCCTGCAAACTGACACCCAGAACAGTGGCTTGTGAGTTGTGTTTCCCAGGGAAAAAGCCTGTACAATGGTTCAGGGTCCTGCGGCCTTTAATTGCCGGGTGCCTCCTGGAATTCCGCAACTCGCCATGTGTTTCCCAGACGCTAAGCAACACCAGTGCCAACTTGGTCTGGTTTAAGAGTGCCAAGTGGGTCCTGGAAACTGACACCCAGAACAGTGGCTTGTGAGTTTTGTTTCCCAGGGAAAAAGCCTGTACAATGGTTCAGGTTCCTGCGGCCTTAAATTGCTGGGTGCCTCCTGGAATTCGGCGTCTCGCAAGATACCTCCCAGATGCAAGGTGGCACCAGTGCCAACTTGGTCTGGTTTAAGAGTGCCAAGTGGGTCCTGAAAACTGACACCCAGAACAGTGGCTTGTGAGTTTTGTTTCCCAGGGAAAAAGCCTGTACAATGGTTCAGGGGCCTGAGGCCTTAAATTGCCGGGTGCCTCCTGGAATTCGGCCTCTCGCAGGATGCCTCCCAGACGCAAGGTGGCACCAGTGCCAACTTGGTCTGGTTTAAGAGTGCCAAGTGGGTCCTGAAAACTGATACCCAGAACAGTGGCTTGTGAGTTGTGTTTCCCAGGGAAAAAGCCTGTACAATGGTTCAGGGTCCTGCGCCCTTAAATTTCCAGGTGCCTCCTGGAATTGCGCCTCTCGCAGGATGCCTCCCAGACGCAAGGTGGCACCAGTGCCAACTTGGTCTGCTTTGAGAGTGTCAAGTGGGTCCTGAAAACTGACACCCAGAACAGTTGCTTGTGAGTTGTGTTTCCCAGGGAAAAATCCTGTACAATGGTTCAGGGGCTTGAGGCCTTAAATTGCCAGGTGCCTCCTGGAATTCGGCCTCTCGCAGGATGCCTCCCAGACGCAAGGTGGCACATGTTCCAAATTGGTCTGGGTTGAGAGTGCCAAGTGGGTCCTGAAAACTGATACCCAGAACAGTGGCTTGTGAGTTTTGTTTCCCAGGGAAAAAGCCTGTACAATGGTTCAGGGTCCTGCGGCCTTAAATTGCCGGATGCCTCCTGATATTCGGCGTCTTCCAAGATGCCTCCCAGACGCATGGTGGCACCAGTGCAAGCTTGGTCTGGGTTGAGAGTGCCAAGTGGGTCCTGCAAACTGACACCCAGAACAGTGGCTTCTGAATTTTGTTTTCCAGGGAAAAAGGCCTGTAGAATGGTTTTCGGTCCTGCGGCCTTAAATTGCCAGGTGCCTCCTGGAATTCAGCCTCTCGCAGGATGCCTCCCAGACGCAAGGTGGCACCAGTGCCAACTTGGTCTGGTTTGAGAGTGCCAAGTGGGTCCTGAAAACTGACACCCAGAACAGTGGCTTGTGAGTTTTGTTGCCCAGGGAAAAAGCCTGTACAATGGTTGAGGGTCCTGCGGCCTTAAATTGCCGGGTGCCTCCTGGAATTCGGCCTCTCGCAGGATGCCTCCCAGATGCAAGGTGGCACCAGTGCCAACTTGGTCTGGTTTAAGAGTGTCAAGTGGGTCCTGCAAAGTGACACCCAGAACAGTGGCTTGTGAGTTTTCTTTCCCAGGGAAAAAGCCTGTACAATGGTTCAGGGGCCTGCGGCCCTTAAATTGCCGGGTGTCTCCTGGAATTCGGCCTCTCTCAGGATGCCTCCCAGATGCAAGGTGGCACCAGTGCCAACTTAGTCTGGTTTAAGAGTGCCAAGTGGGTCCTGCAAACTGACACCCAGAACAGTGGCTTGTGAGTTTTGTTTCCCAGGGAAAAAGCCTGTACAATGGTTCAGGGTCCTGCGGCCTTAAATTGCCGGGTGCCTCCTGGAATTCGGCCTCTCGCAGGATGCCTCCCAGACGCAAGGTGGCACCAGTGCCAACTTGGTCTGGTTTAAGAGTGCCAAGTGGGTCCTGCAAAGTGACACCCAGAAGAGTGGCTTGTGAGTTTTGTTTCCCAGGGAAAAAGCCTGTACAATGGTTCAGGGTCCTGCGGCCTTTAATTGCCGGGTGCCTCCTTGAATTGCGCCTCTCGCAGGATGCCTCCCAGACGCAAGGTGGCACCAGTGCCAACTTGGTCTGCTTTGAGAGTGTCCAGTGGGTCCTGAAAACTGACACCCAGAACAGTTGCTTGTGAGTTTTGTTTCCCAGGGAAAAATCCTGTACAATGGTTCAGGGGCCTGAGACTTTAAATTGCCAGGTGCCTCCTGGAATTCGGCCTCTCGCAGGATGCCTCCCAGACGCAAGGTGGCACCAGTGCCAACTTGGTCTGGTTTGAGAGTGCCAAGTGCGTCCTGAAAACTGACACCCAGAACAGTGGCTTGTTAGTTTTGTTTCCCAGGGAAAAATCCTGTACAATGGTTCAGGGTCCTGCGGCCTTAAATTGCCGGGTGCCTCCTGGAATTGCGCCTCTCGCAGGATGCCTCCCAGACGCAAGGTGGCACCAGTGCCAACTTGGTCTGGTTTAAGAGTGCCAAGTGGGTCCTGCAAACTGACACCCAGAACAGTGGCTTGTGAGTTTTGTTGCTCAGGGAAAAAGCCTGTACAATGGTTCAGGGTCCTGCGGCCTTAAATTGCCGGGTGCCTCCTGGAATTGCGCCTCTCGCAGGATGCCTCCCAGACGCAAGGTGGCACCAGTGCCAACTTGGTCTGCTTTGAGAGTGTCAAGTGGGTCCTGAAAACTGACACCCAGAACAGTTGCTTGTGAGTTTTGTTTCCCAGGGAAAAATCCTGTACAATGGTTCAGGGTCCAGCGGCCTTAAATTGCCGGATGCCTCCTGATATTCGGCGTCTTGCAAGATGCCTCCCAGACGCATGGTGGCACCAGTGCAAGCTTGGTCTGGTTTAAGAGTGCCAAGTGGGTCCTGCAAACTGACACCCAGAACAGTGGCTTGTGAGTTTTGTTTTCCAGGGAAAAAGGCCTGTAAAATGATTTTCGGTCCTGCGGCCATAAATTGCCAGGTGCCTCCTGGAATTCAGCCTCTCGCAGGATGCCTCCCAGACGCAAGGTGGCACCAGTGCCAACTTGGTCTGGTTTAAGAGTGCCAAGTGGGTCCTGCAAACTGACACCCAGAACAGTGGCTTGTGAGTTGTGTTTCCCAGGGAAAAAGCCTGTACAATGGTTCAGGGTCCTGCGGCCTTTAATTGCCGGGTGCCTCCTTGAATTGCGCCTCTCGCAGGATGCCTCCCAGACGCAAGGTGGCACCAGTGCCAACTTGGTCTGCTTTGAGAGTGCCTAGTGGGTCCTGAAAACTGACACCCAGAACAGTTGCTTGTGAGTTTTGTTTCCCAGGGAAAAAATCTGTACAATGGTTCAGGGGCCTGAGGCCTTAAATTGCCAGGTGCCTCCTGGAATTCAGCCTCTCGCAGGATGCCTCCCAGGCGCAAGGTGGCACCAGTGCCAACTTGGTCTGGTTTAAGAGTGCCAAGTGGGTCCTGCAAACTGACACCCAGAACAGTGGCTTGTGAGTTGTGTTTCCCAGGGAAAAAGCCTGTACAATGGTTCAGGGTCCTGCGGCCTTTAATTGCCGGGTGCCTCCTGGAATTCCGCATCTCGCCATGTGTTTCCCAGACGCTAAGCAACACCAGTGCCAACTTGGTCTGGTTTAAGAGTGCCAAGTGGGTCCTGGAAACTGACACCCAGAACAGTGGCTTGTGAGTTTTGTTTCCCAGGGAAAAAGCCTGTACAATGGTTCAGGTTCCTGCGGCCTTAAATTGCTGGGTGCCTCCTGGAATTCGGCGTCTCGCAAGATACCTCCCAGATGCAAGGTGGCACCAGTGCCAACTTGGTCTGGTTTAAGAGTGCCAAGTGGGTCCTGAAAACTGACACCCAGAACAGTGGCTTGTGAGTTTTGTTTCCCAGGGAAAAAGCCTGTACAATGGTTCAGGGGCCTGAGGCCTTAAATTGCCGGGTGCCTCCTGGAATTCGGCCTCTCGCAGGATGCCTCCCAGACGCAAGGTGGCACCAGTGCCAACTTGGTCTGGTTTAAGAGTGCCAAGTGGGTCCTGAAAACTGATACCCAGAACAGTGGCTTGTGAGTTGTGTTTCCCAGGGAAAAAGCCTGTACAATGGTTCAGGGTCCTGCGCCCTTAAATTTCCAGGTGCCTCCTGGAATTGCGCCTCTCGCAGGATGCCTCCCAGACGCAAGGTGGCACCAGTGCCAACTTGGTCTGCTTTGAGAGTGTCAAGTGGGTCCTGAAAACTGACACCCAGAACAGTTGCTTGTGAGTTGTGTTTCCCAGGGAAAAATCCTGTACAATGGTTCAGGGGCTTGAGGCCTTAAATTGCCAGGTGCCTCCTGGAATTCGGCCTCTCGCAGGATGCCTCCCAGACGCAAGGTGGCACATGTTCCAAATTGGTCTGGGTTGAGAGTGCCAAGTGGGTCCTGAAAACTGATACCCAGAACAGTGGCTTGTGAGTTTTGTTTCCCAGGGAAAAAGCCTGTACAATGGTTCAGGGTCCTGCGGCCTTAAATTGCCGGATGCCTCCTGATATTCGGCGTCTTCCAAGATGCCTCCCAGACGCATGGTGGCACCAGTGCAAGCTTGGTCTGGGTTGAGAGTGCCAAGTGGGTCCTGCAAACTGACACCCAGAACAGTGGCTTCTGAATTTTGTTTTCCAGGGAAAAAGGCCTGTAGAATGGTTTTCGGTCCTGCGGCCTTAAATTGCCAGGTGCCTCCTGGAATTCAGCCTCTCGCAGGATGCCTCCCAGACGCAAGGTGGCACCAGTGCCAACTTGGTCTGGTTTGAGAGTGCCAAGTGGGTCCTGAAAACTGACACCCAGAACAGTGGCTTGTGAGTTTTGTTGCCCAGGGAAAAAGCCTGTACAATGGTTGAGGGTCCTGCGGCCTTAAATTGCCGGGTGCCTCCTGGAATTCGGCCTCTCGCAGGATGCCTCCCAGATGCAAGGTGGCACCAGTGCCAACTTGGTCTGGTTTAAGAGTGTCAAGTGGGTCCTGCAAAGTGACACCCAGAACAGTGGCTTGTGAGTTTTCTTTCCCAGGGAAAAAGCCTGTACAATGGTTCAGGGGCCTGCGGCCCTTAAATTGCCGGGTGTCTCCTGGAATTCGGCCTCTCTCAGGATGCCTCCCAGATGCAAGGTGGCACCAGTGCCAACTTAGTCTGGTTTAAGAGTGCCAAGTGGGTCCTGCAAACTGACACCCAGAACAGTGGCTTGTGAGTTTTGTTTCCCAGGGAAAAAGCCTGTACAATGGTTCAGGGTCCTGCGGCCTTAAATTGCCGGGTGCCTCCTGGAATTCGGCCTCTCGCAGGATGCCTCCCAGACGCAAGGTGGCACCAGTGCCAACTTGGTCTGGTTTAAGAGTGCCAAGTGGGTCCTGCAAAGTGACACCCAGAAGAGTGGCTTGTGAGTTTTGTTTCCCAGGGAAAAAGCCTGTACAATGGTTCAGGGTCCTGCGGCCTTTAATTGCCGGGTGCCTCCTTGAATTGCGCCTCTCGCAGGATGCCTCCCAGACGCAAGGTGGCACCAGTGCCAACTTGGTCTGCTTTGAGAGTGTCCAGTGGGTCCTGAAAACTGACACCCAGAACAGTTGCTTGTGAGTTTTGTTTCCCAGGGAAAAATCCTGTACAATGGTTCAGGGGCCTGAGACCTTAAATTGCCAGGTGCCTCCTGGAATTCGGCCTCTCGCAGGATGCCTCCCAGACGCAAGGTGGCACCAGTGCCAACTTGGTCTGGTTTGAGAGTGCCAAGTGCGTCCTGAAAACTGACACCCAGAACAGTGGCTTGTTAGTTTTGTTTCCCAGGGAAAAATCCTGTACAATGGTTCAGGGTCCTGCGGCCTTAAATTGCCGGGTGCCTCCTGGAATTGCGCCTCTCGCAGGATGCCTCCCAGACGCAAGGTGGCACCAGTGCCAACTTGGTCTGGTTTAAGAGTGCCAAGTGGGTCCTGCAAACTGACACCCAGAACAGTGGCTTGTGAGTTGTGTTTCCCAGGGAAAAAGCCTGTACAATGGTTCAGGGTCCTGCGGCCTTAAATTGCCGGGTGCCTCCTTGAATTGCGCCTCTCGCAGGATGCCTCCCAGACGCAAGGTGGCACCAGTGCCAACTTGGTCTGCTTTGAGAGTGTCAAGTGGGTCCTGAAAACTGACACCCAGAACAGTTGCTTGTGAGTTTTGTTTCCCAGGGAAAAATCCTGTACAATGGTTCAGGGGCCTGAGGCCTTAAATTGCCAGGTGCCTCCTGGAATTCGGCCTCTCGCAGGATACCTCCCAGACGCAAGGTGGCACCAGTGCAAGCTTGGTCTGGTTTAAGAGTGCCAAGTGGGTCCTGCAAACTGACACCCAGAACAGTGGCTTGTGAGTTTTGTTTTCCAGGGAAAAAGGCCTGTAAAATGGTTTTCGGTCCTGCGGCCATAAATTGCCAGGTGCCTCCTGGAATTCAGCCTCTCGCAGGATGCCTCCCAGACGCAAAGTGGCACCAGTGCCAACTTGGTCTGGTTTAAGAGTGCCAAGTGGGTCCTGCAAACTGACACCCAGAACAGTGGCTTGTGAGTTTTGTTTCCCAGGGGAAAAGCCTGTACAATGGTTCAGGGTCCTGCGGCCTTTAATTGCCGGGTGCCTCCTTGAATTGCGCCTCTCGCAGGATGCCTCCCAGACGCAAGGTGGCACCAGTGCCAACTTGGTCTGCTTTGAGAGTGCCTAGTGGGTCCTGAAAACTGACACCCAGAACAGTTGCTTGTGAGTTTTGTTTCCCAGGGAAAAATCCTGTACAAAGGTTCAGGGGCCTGAGGCCTTAAATTGCCAGGTGCCTCCTGGAATTCGGCCTCTCGCAGGATGCCTCCCAGGCGCAAGGTGGCACCAGTGCCAACTTGGTCTGGTTTGAGAGTGCCAAGTGCGTCCTGAAAACTGACACCCAGAACAGTGGCTTGTTAGTTTTGTTTCCCAGGGAAAAAGCCTGTACAATGGTTCAGGGTCCTGCGGCCTTAAATTGCCGGGTGCCTCCTGGAATTCCGCAACTCGCCATGTGTTTCCCAGACGCTAAGCAACACCAGTGCCAACTTGGTCTGGTTTAAGAGTGCCAAGTGGGTCCTGGAAACTGACACCCAGAACAGTGGCTTGTGAGTTTTGTTGCCCAGGGAAAAAGCCTGTACAATGGTTGAGGGTCCTGCGGCCTTAAATTGCCGGGTGCCTCCTGGAATTCGGCCTCTCGCAGGATGCCTCCCAGATGCAAGGTGGCACCAGTGCCAACTTGGTCTGGTTTAAGAGTGTCAAGTGGGTCCTGCAAAGTGACACCCAGAACAGTGGCTTGTGAGTTTTCTTTCCCAGGGAAAAAGCCTGTACAATGGTTCAGGGGCCTGCGGCCCTTAAATTGCCGGGTGTCTCCTGGAATTCGGCCTCTCGCAGGATGCCTCCCAGATGCAAGGTGGCACCAGTGCCAACTTGGTCTGGTTTAAGAGTGTCAAGTGGGTCCTGCAAAGTGACACCCAGAACAGTGGCTTGTGAGTTTTCTTTCCCAGGGAAAAAGCCTGTACAATGGTTCAGGGGCCTGCGGCCCTTAAATTGCCGGGTGTCTCCTGGAATTCGGCCTCTCGCAGGATGCCTCCCAGATGCAAGGTGGCACCAGTGCCAACTTGGTCTGGTTTAAGAGTGCCAAGTGGGTCCTGCAAAGTGACACCCAGAAGAGTGGCTTGTGAGTTTTGTTTCCCAGGGAAAAAGCCTGTACAATGGTTCAGGGTCCTGCGGCCTTAAATTGCCGGGTGCCTCCTGGAATTCGGCCTCTCGCAGGATGCCTCCCAGATGCAAGGTGGCACCAGTGCCAACTTGGTCTGGTTTGAGAGTGCCAAGTGGGTCCTGAAAACTGACACCCAGAACAGTGGCTTGTGAGTTTTGTTGCCCAGGGAAAAAGCCTGTACAATGGTTGAGGGTCCTGCGGCCTTAAATTGCCGGGTGCCTCCTGGAATTCGGCCTCTCGCAGGATGCCTCCCAGATGCAAGGTGGCACCAGTGCCAACTTGGTCTGGTTTAAGAGTGTCAAGTGGGTCCTGCAAAGTGACACCCAGAACAGTGGCTTGTGAGTTTTCTTTCCCAGGGAAAAAGCCTGTACAATGGTTCAGGGGCCTGCGGCCCTTAAATTGCCGGGTGTCTCCTGGAATTCGGCCTCTCTCAGGATGCCTCCCAGATGCAAGGTGGCACCAGTGCCAACTTAGTCTGGTTTAAGAGTGCCAAGTGGGTCCTGCAAACTGACACCCAGAACAGTGGCTTGTGAGTTTTGTTTCCCAGGGAAAAAGCCTGTACAATGGTTCAGGGTCCTGCGGCCTTAAATTGCCGGGTGCCTCCTGGAATTCGGCCTCTCGCAGGATGCCTCCCAGACGCAAGGTGGCACCAGTGCCAACTTGGTCTGGTTTAAGAGTGCCAAGTGGGTCCTGCAAAGTGACACCCAGAAGAGTGGCTTGTGAGTTTTGTTTCCCAGGGAAAAAGCCTGTACAATGGTTCAGGGTCCTGCGGCCTTTAATTGCCGGGTGCCTCCTTGAATTGCGCCTCTCGCAGGATGCCTCCCAGACGCAAGGTGGCACCAGTGCCAACTTGGTCTGCTTTGAGAGTGTCCAGTGGGTCCTGAAAACTGACACCCAGAACAGTTGCTTGTGAGTTTTGTTTCCCAGGGAAAAATCCTGTACAATGGTTCAGGGGCCTGAGACCTTAAATTGCCAGGTGCCTCCTGGAATTCGGCCTCTCGCAGGATGCCTCCCAGACGCAAGGTGGCACCAGTGCCAACTTGGTCTGGTTTGAGAGTGCCAAGTGCGTCCTGAAAACTGACACCCAGAACAGTGGCTTGTTAGTTTTGTTTCCCAGGGAAAAATCCTGTACAATGGTTCAGGGTCCTGCGGCCTTAAATTGCCGGGTGCCTCCTGGAATTGCGCCTCTCGCAGGATGCCTCCCAGACGCAAGGTGGCACCAGTGCCAACTTGGTCTGGTTTAAGAGTGCCAAGTGGGTCCTGCAAACTGACACCCAGAACAGTGGCTTGTGAGTTGTGTTTCCCAGGGAAAAAGCCTGTACAATGGTTCAGGGTCCTGCGGCCTTAAATTGCCGGGTGCCTCCTTGAATTGCGCCTCTCGCAGGATGCCTCCCAGACGCAAGGTGGCACCAGTGCCAACTTGGTCTGCTTTGAGAGTGTCAAGTGGGTCCTGAAAACTGACACCCAGAACAGTTGCTTGTGAGTTTTGTTTCCCAGGGAAAAATCCTGTACAATGGTTCAGGGGCCTGAGGCCTTAAATTGCCAGGTGCCTCCTGGAATTCGGCCTCTCGCAGGATGCCTCCCAGACGCAAGGTGGCACCAGTGCAAGCTTGGTCTGGTTTAAGAGTGCCAAGTGGGTCCTGCAAACTGACACCCAGAACAGTGGCTTGTGAGTTTTGTTTTCCAGGGAAAAAGGCCTGTAAAATGGTTTTCGGTCCTGCGGCCATAAATTGCCAGGTGCCTCCTGGAATTCAGCCTCTCGCAGGATGCCTCCCAGACGCAAGGTGGCACCAGTGCCAACTTGGTCTGGTTTAAGAGTGCCAAGTGGGTCCTGCAAACTGACACCCAGAACAGTGGCTTGTGAGTTGTGTTTCCCAGGGAAAAAGCCTGTACAATGGTTCAGGGTCCTGCGGCCTTTAATTGCCGGGTGCCTCCTTGAATTGCGCCTCTCGCAGGATGCCTCCCAGACGCAAGGTGGCACCAGTGCCAACTTGGTCTGCTTTGAGAGTGCCTAGTGGGTCCTGAAAACTGACACCCAGAACAGTTGCTTGTGAGTTTTGTTTCCCAGGGAAAAATCCTGTACAATGGTTCAGGGGCCTGAGGCCTTAAATTGCCAGGTGCCTCCTGGAATTCGGCCTCTCGCAGGATGCCTCCCAGGCGCAAGGTGGCACCAGTGCCAACTTGGTCTGGTTTGAGAGTGCCAAGTGCGTCCTGAAAACTGACACCCAGAACAGTGGCTTGTTAGTTTTGTTTCCCAGGGAAAAAGCCTGTACAATGGTTCAGGGTCCTGCGGCCTTAAATTGCCGGGTGCCTCCTGGAATTCCGCAACTCGCCATGTGTTTCCCAGACGCTAAGCAACACCAGTGCCAACTTGGTCTGGTTTAAGAGTGCCAAGTGGGTCCTGGAAACTGACACCCAGAACAGTGGCTTGTGAGTTTTGTTGCCCAGGGAAAAAGCCTGTACAATGGTTGAGGGTCCTGCGGCCTTAAATTG
Source organism: Fringilla coelebs (assembly GCF_963513975.1). Lineage (NCBI taxonomy): Eukaryota > Metazoa > Chordata > Aves > Passeriformes > Fringillidae > Fringilla > Fringilla coelebs. The sequence goes on along the minus strand of NW_028167279.1, from coordinate 15,133 downwards.
CCGGGTGCCTCCTGGAATTCGGCCTCTCGCAGGATGCCTCCCAGATGCAAGGTGGCACCAGTGCCAACTTGGTCTGGTTTAAGAGTGTCAAGTGGGTCCTGCAAAGTGACACCCAGAACAGTGGCTTGTGAGTTTTCTTTCCCAGGGAAAAAGCCTGTACAATGGTTCAGGGGCCTGCGGCCCTTAAATTGCCGGGTGTCTCCTGGAATTCGGCCTCTCTCAGGATGCCTCCCAGATGCAAGGTGGCACCAGTGCCAACTTAGTCTGGTTTAAGAGTGCCAAGTGGGTCCTGCAAACTGACACCCAGAACAGTGGCTTGTGAGTTTTGTTTCCCAGGGAAAAAGCCTGTACAATGGTTCAGGTTCCTGCGGCCTTAAATTGCCGGGTGCCTCCTGGAATTCGGCCTCTCGCAGGATGCCTCCCAGACGCAAGGTGGCACCAGTGCCAACTTGGTCTGGTTTAAGAGTGCCAAGTGGGTCCTGCAAAGTGACACCCAGAAGAGTGGCTTGTGAGTTTTGTTTCCCAGGGAAAAAGCCTGTACAATGGTTCAGGGTCCTGCGGCCTTTAATTGCCGGGTGCCTCCTTGAATTGCGCCTCTCGCAGGATGCCTCCCAGACGCAAGGTGGCACCAGTGCCAACTTGGTCTGCTTTGAGAGTGTCCAGTGGGTCCTGAAAACTGACACCCAGAACAGTTGCTTGTGAGTTTTGTTTCCCAGGGAAAAATCCTGTACAATGGTTCAGGGGCCTGAGACCTTAAATTGCCAGGTGCCTCCTGGAATTCGGCCTCTCGCAGGATGCCTCCCAGACGCAAGGTGGCACCAGTGCCAACTTGGTCTGGTTTGAGAGTGCCAAGTGCGTCCTGAAAACTGACACCCAGAAGAGTGGCTTGTTAGTTTTGTTTCCCAGGGAAAAATCCTGTACAATGGTTCAGGGTCCTGCGGCCTTAAATTGCCGGGTGCCTCCTGGAATTGCGCCTCTCGCAGGATGCCTCCCAGACGCAAGGTGGCACCAGTGCCAACTTGGTCTGGTTTAAGAGTGCCAAGTGGGTCCTGCAAACTGACACCCAGAACAGTGGCTTGTGAGTTGTGTTTCCCAGGGAAAAAGCCTGTACAATGGTTCAGGGTCCTGCGGCCTTAAATTGCCGGGTGCCTCCTTGAATTGCGCCTCTCGCAGGATGCCTCCCAGACGCAAGGTGGCACCAGTGCCAACTTGGTCTGCTTTGAGAGTGTCAAGTGGGTCCTGAAAACTGACACCCAGAACAGTTGCTTGTGAGTTTTGTTTCCCAGGGAAAAATCCTGTACAATGGTTCAGGGGCCTGAGGCCTTAAATTGCCAGGTGCCTCCTGGAATTCGGCCTCTCGCAGGATGCCTCCCAGACGCAAGGTGGCACCAGTGCAAGCTTGGTCTGGTTTAAGAGTGCCAAGTGGGTCCTGCAAACTGACACCCAGAACAGTGGCTTGTGAGTTTTGTTTTCCAGGGAAAAAGGCCTGTAAAATGGTTTTCGGTCCTGCGGCCATAAATTGCCAGGTGCCTCCTGGAATTCAGCCTCTCGCAGGATGCCTCCCAGACGCAAGGTGGCACCAGTGCCAACTTGGTCTGGTTTAAGAGTGCCAAGTGGGTCCTGCAAACTGACACCCAGAACAGTGGCTTGTGAGTTGTGTTTCCCAGGGAAAAAGCCTGTACAATGGTTCAGGGTCCTGCGGCCTTTAATTGCCGGGTGCCTCCTTGAATTGCGCCTCTCGCAGGATGCCTCCCAGACGCAAGGTGGCACCAGTGCCAACTTGGTCTGCTTTGAGAGTGCCTAGTGGGTCCTGAAAACTGACACCCAGAACAGTTGCTTGTGAGTTTTGTTTCCCAGGGAAAAATCCTGTACAAAGGTTCAGGGGCCTGAGGCCTTAAATTGCCAGGTGCCTCCTGGAATTCGGCCTCTCGCAGGATGCCTCCCAGGCGCAAGGTGGCACCAGTGCCAACTTGGTCTGGTTTGAGAGTGCCAAGTGCGTCCTGAAAACTGACACCCAGAACAGTGGCTTGTTAGTTTTGTTTCCCAGGGAAAAAGCCTGTACAATGGTTCAGGGGCTTGAGGCCTTAAATTGCCAGGTGCCTCCTGGAATTCGGCCTCTCGCAGGATGCCTCCCAGACGCAAGGTGCCACATGTTCCAAATTGGTCTGGTTTAAGAGTGCCAAGTGGGTCCTGAAAACTGATACCCAGAACAGTGGCTTGTGAGTTTTGTTTCCCAGGGAAAAAGCCTGTACAATGGTTCAGGGTCCTGCGGCCTTAAATTGCCGGATGCCTCCTGATATTCGGCGTCTTCCAAGATGCCTCCCAGACGCATGGTGGCACCAGTGCAAGCTTGGTCTGGGTTGAGAGTGCCAAGTGGGTCCTGCAAACTCACACCCAGAACAGTGGCTTGTGAGTTTTGTTTTCCAGGGAAAAAGGCCTGTAAAATGGTTTTCGGTCCTGCGGCCTTAAATTGCCAGGTGCCTCCTGGAATTCAGCCTCTCGCAGGATGCCTCCCAGACGCAAGGTGGCACCAGTGCCAACTTGGTCTGGTTTGAGAGTGCCAAGTGGGTCCTGAAAACTGACACCCAGAACAGTGGCTTGTGAGTTTTGTTGCCCAGGGAAAAAGCCTGTACAATGGTTCAGGGGCCTGCGGCCTTAAATTGCCGGGTGCCTCCTGGAATTCGGCCTCTCGCAGGATGCCTCCCAGATGCAAGGTGGCACCAGTGCCAACTTGGTCTGGTTTGAGAGTGTCAAGTGGGTCCTGAAAACTGACACCCAGAACAGTGGCTTGTGAGTTTTTTTTCCCAGGGAAAAAGCCTGTACAATGGTTCAGGGTCCTGTGGCCTTAAATTGCGGGGTGCCTCCTGGAATTCCGCAACTCGTCCGATGTTTCCCAGACGCTAAGCAACACCAGTGCCAACTTGGTCTGGTTTAAGAGTGCCAAGTGGGTCCTGCAAACTGACACCCAGAACAGTGGCTTGTGAGTTTTGTTTCCCAGGGAAAAAGCCTGTACAATGGTTCAGGGTCCTGCGGCCTTAAATTGCCGGGTGCCTCCTGGAATTGCGCCTCTCGCAGGATGCCTCCCAGACGCAAGGTGGCACCAGTGCCAACTTGGTCTGCTTTGAGAGTGTCAAGTGGGTCCTGAAAACTGACACCCAGAACAGTTGCTTGTGAGTTTTGTTTCCCAGGGAAAAATCCTGTACAATGGTTCAGGGTCCTGCGGCCTTAAATTGCCGGATGCCTCCTGATATTCGGCATCTTGCAAGATGCCTCCCAGACGCATGGTGGCACCAGTGCAAGCTTGGTCTGGGTTGAGAGTGCCAAGTGGGTCCTGCAAACTGACACCCAGAACAGTGGCTTGTGAGTTTTGTTTTCCAGGGAAAAAGGCCTGTAAAATGGTTTTCGGTCCTGCGGCCATAAATTGCCAGGTGCCTCCTGGAATTCAGCCTCTCGCAGGATGCCTCCCAGACGCAAGGTGGCACCAGTGCCAACTTGGTCTGGTTTGAGAGTGCCAAGTGGGTCCTGCAAACTGACACCCAGAACAGTGGCTTGTGAGTTGTGTTTCCCAGGGAAAAAGCCTGTACAATGGTTCAGGGTCCTGCGGCCTTTAATTGCCGGGTGCCTCCTTGAATTGCGCCTCTCGCAGGATGCCTCCAAGAGGCAAGGTGGCACCAGTGCCAACTTGGTCTGCTTTGAGAGTGTCCAGTGGGTCCTGAAAACTGACACCCAGAACAGTTGCTTGTGAGTTTTGTTTCCCAGGGAAAAATCCTGTACAAAGGTTCAGGGGCCTGAGGCCTTAAATTGCCAGGTCCCTCCTGGAATTCGGCCTCTCGCAGGATGCCTCCCAGATGCAAGGTGGCACCAGTGCCAACTTGGTCTGGTTTGAGAGTGCCAAGTGCGTCCTGAAAACTGACACCCAGAACAGTGGCTTGTTAGTTTTGTTTCCCAGGGAAAAAGCCTGTACAATGGTTCAGGGTCCTGCGGCCTTAAATTGCCGGGTGCCTCCTGGAATTCCGCAACTCGCCATGTGTTTCCCAGACGCTAAGCAACACCAGTGCCAACTTGGTCTGGTTTAAGAGTGCCAAGTGGGTCCTGGAAACTGACACCCAGAACAGTGGCTTGTGAGTTTTGTTTCCCAGGGAAAAAGCCTGTACAATGGTTCAGGTTCCTGCGGCCTTAAATTGCTGGGTGCCTCCTGGAATTCGGCGTCTCGCAAGATACCTCCCAGATGCAAGGTGGCACCAGTGCCAACTTGGTCTGGTTTAAGAGTGCCAAGTGGGTCCTGCAAAGTGACACCCAGAAGAGTGGCTTGTTAGTTTTGTTTCCCAGGGAAAAATCCTGTACAATGGTTCAGGGTCCTGCGGCCTTAAATTGCCGGGTGCCTCCTGGAATTGCGCCTCTCGCAGGATGCCTCCCAGACGCAAGGTGGCACCAGTGCCAACTTGGTCTGGTTTAAGAGTGCCAAGTGGGTCCTGCAAACTGACACCCAGAACAGTGGCTTGTGAGTTGTGTTTCCCAGGGAAAAAGCCTGTACAATGGTTCAGGGTCCTGCGGCCTTAAATTGCCGGGTGCCTCCTTGAATTGCGCCTCTCGCAGGATGCCTCCCAGACGCAAGGTGGCACCAGTGCCAACTTGGTCTGCTTTGAGAGTGTCAAGTGGGTCCTGAAAACTGACACCCAGAACAGTTGCTTGTGAGTTTTGTTTCCCAGGGAAAAATCCTGTACAATGGTTCAGGGGCCTGAGGCCTTAAATTGCCAGGTGCCTCCTGGAATTCGGCCTCTCGCAGGATGCCTCCCAGACGCAAGGTGGCACCAGTGCAAGCTTGGTCTGGTTTAAGAGTGCCAAGTGGGTCCTGCAAACTGACACCCAGAACAGTGGCTTGTGAGTTTTGTTTTCCAGGGAAAAAGGCCTGTAAAATGGTTTTCGGTCCTGCGGCCATAAATTGCCAGGTGCCTCCTGGAATTCAGCCTCTCGCAGGATGCCTCCCAGACGCAAGGTGGCACCAGTGCCAACTTGGTCTGGTTTAAGAGTGCCAAGTGGGTCCTGCAAACTGACACCCAGAACAGTGGCTTGTGAGTTGTGTTTCCCAGGGACAAAGCCTGTACAATGGTTCAGGGTCCTGCGGCCTTTAATTGCCGGGTGCCTCCTTGAATTGCGCCTCTCGCAGGATGCCTCCCAGACGCAAGGTGGCACCAGTGCCAACTTGGTCTGCTTTGAGAGTGCCTAGTGGGTCCTGAAAACTGACACCCAGAACAGTTGCTTGTGAGTTTTGTTTCCCAGGGAAAAATCCTGTACAAAGGTTCAGGGGCCTGAGGCCTTAAATTGCCAGGTGCCTCCTGGAATTCGGCCTCTCGCAGGATGCCTCCCAGGCGCAAGGTGGCACCAGTGCCAACTTGGTCTGGTTTGAGAGTGCCAAGTGCGTCCTGAAAACTGACACCCAGAACAGTGGCTTGTTAGTTTTGTTTCCCAGGGAAAAAGCCTGTACAATGGTTCAGGGTCCTGCGGCCTTAAATTGCCGGGTGCCTCCTGGAATTCCGCAACTCGCCATGTGTTTCCCAGACGCTAAGCAACACCAGTGCCAACTTGGTCTGGTTTAAGAGTGCCAAGTGGGTCCTGGAAACTGACACCCAGAACAGTGGCTTGTGAGTTTTGTTTCCCAGGGAAAAAGCCTGTACAATGGTTCAGGTTCCTGCGGCCTTAAATTGCTGGGTGCCTCCTGGAACTCGGCGTCTCGCAAGATACCTCCCAGATGCAAGGTGGCACCAGTGCCAACTTGGTCTGGTTTAAGAGTGCCAAGTGGGTCCTGAAAACTGACACCCAGAACAGTGGCTTGTGAGTTTTGTTTCCCAGGGAAAAGGCCTGTACAATGGTTCAGGGGCCTGAGGCCTTAAATTGCCGGGTGCCTCCTGGAATTCGGCCTCTCGCAGGATGCCTCCCAGACGCAAGGTGGCACCAGTGCCAACTTGTCTGGTTTAAGAGTGCCAAGTGGGTCCTGAAAACTGACACCCAGAACAGTGGCTTGTGAGTTGTGTTTCCCAGGGAAAAAGCCTGTACAATGGTTCAGGGTCCTGCGCCCTTAAATTTCCGGGTGCCTCCTGGAATTGCGCCTCTCGCAGGATGCCTCCCAGACGCAAGGTGGCACCAGTGCCAACTTGGTCTGCTTTGAGAGTGTCAAGTGGGTCCTGAAAACTGACACCCAGAACAGTTGCTTGTGAGTTTTGTTTCCCAGGGAAAAATCCTGTACAATGGTTCAGGGGCTTGAGGCCTTAAATTGCCAGGTGCCTCCTGGAATTCGGCCTCTCGCAGGATGCCTCCCAGACGCAAGGTGCCACATGTTCCAAATTGGTCTGGTTTAAGAGTGCCAAGTGGGTCCTGAAAACTGATACCCAGAACAGTGGCTTGTGAGTTTTGTTTCCCAGGGAAAAAGCCTGTACAATGGTTCAGGGTCCTGCGGCCTTAAATTGCCGGATGCCTCCTGATATTCGGCGTCTTCCAAGATGCCTCCCAGACGCATGGTGGCACCAGTGCAAGCTTGGTCTGGGTTGAGAGTGCCAAGTGGGTCCTGCAAACTCACACCCAGAACAGTGGCTTGTGAGTTTTGTTTTCCAGGGAAAAAGGCCTGTAAAATGGTTTTCGGTCCTGCGGCCTTAAATTGCCAGGTGCCTCCTGGAATTCAGCCTCTCGCAGGATGCCTCCCAGACGCAAGGTGGCACCAGTGCCAACTTGGTCTGGTTTGAGAGTGCCAAGTGGGTCCTGAAAACTGACACCCAGAACAGTGGCTTGTGAGTTTTGTTGCCCAGGGAAAAAGCCTGTACAATGGTTCAGGGGCCTGCGGCCTTAAATTGCCGGGTGCCTCCTGGAATTCGGCCTCTCGCAGGATGCCTCCCAGATGCAAGGTGGCACCAGTGCCAACTTGGTCTGGTTTGAGAGTGTCAAGTGGGTCCTGAAAACTGACACCCAGAACAGTGGCTTGTGAGTTTTTTTTCCCAGGGAAAAAGCCTGTACAATGGTTCAGGGTCCTGTGGCCTTAAATTGCGGGGTGCCTCCTGGAATTCCGCAACTCGTCCGATGTTTCCCAGACGCTAAGCAACACCAGTGCCAACTTGGTCTGGTTTAAGAGTGCCAAGTGGGTCCTGCAAACTGACACCCAGAACAGTGGCTTGTGAGTTTTGTTTCCCAGGGAAAAAGCCTGTACAATGGTTCAGGGTCCTGCGGCCTTAAATTGCCGGGTGCCTCCTGGAATTGCGCCTCTCGCAGGATGCCTCCCAGACGCAAGGTGGCACCAGTGCCAACTTGGTCTGCTTTGAGAGTGTCAAGTGGGTCCTGAAAACTGACACCCAGAACAGTTGCTTGTGAGTTTTGTTTCCCAGGGAAAAATCCTGTACAATGGTTCAGGGTCCTGCGGCCTTAAATTGCCGGATGCCTCCTGATATTCGGCATCTTGCAAGATGCCTCCCAGACGCATGGTGGCACCAGTGCAAGCTTGGTCTGGGTTGAGAGTGCCAAGTGGGTCCTGCAAACTGACACCCAGAACAGTGGCTTGTGAGTTTTGTTTTCCAGGGAAAAAGGCCTGTAAAATGGTTTTCGGTCCTGCGGCCATAAATTGCCAGGTGCCTCCTGGAATTCAGCCTCTCGCAGGATGCCTCCCAGACGCAAGGTGGCACCAGTGCCAACTTGGTCTGGTTTGAGAGTGCCAAGTGGGTCCTGCAAACTGACACCCAGAACAGTGGCTTGTGAGTTGTGTTTCCCAGGGAAAAAGCCTGTACAATGGTTCAGGGTCCTGCGGCCTTTAATTGCCGGGTGCCTCCGTGAATTGCGCCTCTCGCAGGATGCCTCCAAGACGCAAGGTGGCACCAGTGCCAACTTGGTCTGCTTTGAGAGTGTCCAGTGGGTCCTGAAAACTGACACCCAGAACAGTTGCTTGTGAGTTTTGTTTCCCAGGGAAAAATCCTGTACAAAGGTTCAGGGGCCTGAGGCCTTAAATTGCCAGGTCCCTCCTGGAATTCGGCCTCTCTCAGGATGCCTCCCAGATGCAAGGTGGCACCAGTGCCAACTTGGTCTGGTTTGAGAGTGCCAAGTGCGTCCTGAAAACTGACACCCAGAACAGTGGCTTGTTAGTTTTGTTTCCCAGGGAAAAAGCCTGTACAATGGTTCAGGGTCCTGCGGCCTTAAATTGCCAGGTGCCTCCTGGAATTCCGCAACTCGCCATGTGTTTCCCAGACGCTAAGCAACACCAGTGCCAACTTGGTCTGGTTTAAGAGTGCCAAGTGGGTCCTGGAAACTGACACCCAGAACAGTGGCTTGTGAGTTTTGTTTCCCAGGGAAAAAGCCTGTACAATGGTTCAGGTTCCTGCGGCCTTAAATTGCTGGGTGCCTCCTGGAATTCGGCGTCTCGCAAGATACCTCCCAGATGCAAGGTGGCACCAGTGCCAACTTGGTCTGGTTTAAGAGTGCCAAGTGGGTCCTGAAAACTGACACCCAGAACAGTGGCTTGTGAGTTTTGTTTCCCAGGGAAAAAGCCTGTACAATGGTTTTGGGTCCTGAGGCCTTAAATTGCCGGGTGCCTCCTGGAATTCGGCCTCTCGCAGGATGCCTCCCAGACGCAAGGTGGCACCAGTGCCAACTTGGTCTGGTTTAAGAGTGCCAAGTGGGTCCTGAAAACTGACACCAAGAACAGTGGCTTGTGAGTTTTGTTTCCCAGGGAAAAAGCCTGTACAATGGTTCAGGGTCCTGCGCCCTTAAATTTCCAGGTGCCTCCTGGAATTGCGCCTCTCGCAGGATGCCTCCCAGACGCAAGGTGGCACCAGTGCCAACTTGGTCTGCTTTGAGAGTGTCAAGTGGGTCCTGAAAACTGACACCCAGAACAGTTGCTTGTGAGTTTTGTTTCCCAGGGAAAAATCCTGTACAATGGTTCAGAGGCTTGAGGCCTTAAATTGCCAGGTGCCTCCTGGAATTCGGCCTCTCTCAGGATGCCTCCCAGACGCAAGGTGGCACATGTTCCAAATTGGTCTGGGTTGAGAGTGCCAAGTGGGTCCTGAAAACTGATACCCAGAACAGTGGCTTGTGAGTTTTGTTTCCCAGGGAAAAAGCCTGTACAATGGTTCAGGGTCCTGCGGCCTTAAATTGCCGGATGCCTCCTGATATTCGGCGTCTTCCAAGATGCCTCCCAGACGCATGGTGGCACCAGTGCAAGCTTGGTCTGGGTTGAGAGTGCCAAGTGGGTCCTGCAAACTGACACCCAGAACAGTGGCTTGTGAGTTTTGTTTTCCAGGGAAAAAGGCCTGTAAAATGGTTTTCGGTCCTGCGGCCTTAAATTGCCAGGTGCCTCCTGGAATTCAGCCTCTCGCAGGATGCCTCCCAGACGCAAGGTGGCACCAGTGCCAACTTGGTCTGGTTTGAGAGTGCCAAGTGGGTCCTGAAAACTGACACCCAGAACAGTGGCTTGTGAGTTTTGTTGCCCAGGGAAAAAGCCTGTACAATGGTTGAGGGTCCTGCGGCCTTAAATTGCCGGGTGCCTCCTGGAATTCGGCCTCTCGCAGGATGCCTCCCAGATGCAAGGTGGCACCAGTGCCAACTTGGTCTGGTTTAAGAGTGTCAAGTGGGTCCTGCAAAGTGACACCCAGAACAGTGGCTTGTGAGTTTTCTTTCCCAGGGAAAAAGCCTGTACAATGGTTCAGGGTCCTGCGGCCCTTAATTGCCGGGTGTCTCCTGGAATTCGGCCTCTCTCAGGATGCCTCCCAGATGCAAGGTGGCACCAGTGCCAACTTGGTCTGGTTTAAGAGTGCCAAGTGGGTCCTGAAAACTGACACCCAGAACAGTGGCTTGTGAGTTTTGTTACCCAGGGAAAAAGCCTGTACAATGGTTCAGGGTCCTGCGGCCTTAAATTGCCGGGTGCCTCCTGGAATTCGGCCTCTCGCAGGATGCCTCCCAGACGCAAGGTGGCACCAGTGCCAACTTGGTCTGGTTTAAGAGTGCCAAGTGGGTCCTGCAAACTGACACCCAGAACAGTGGCTTGTGAGTTGTGTTTCCCAGGGAAAAAGCCTGTACAATGGTTCAGGGTCCTGCGGCCTTTAATTGCCGGGTGCCTCCTTGAATTGCGCCTCTCGCAGGATGCCTCCCAGACGCAAGGTGGCACCAGTGCCAACTTGGTCTGCTTTGAGAGTGTCCAGTGGGTCCTGAAAACTGACACCCAGAACAGTTGCTTGTGAGTTTTGTTTCCCAGGGAAAAATCCTGTACAATGGTTCAGGGGCCTGAGGCCTTAAATTGCCAGGTGCCTCCTGGAATTCGGTCTCTAGCAGGATGCCTCCCAGACGCAAGGTGGCACCAGTGCCAACTTGGTCTGGTTTGAGAGTGCCAAGTGCGTCCTGAAAACTGACACCCAGAACAGTGGCTTGTGAGTTTTGTTTCCCAGGGAAAAAGCCTGTACAATGGTACAGGGCCCTGCGGCCTTAAATTGCCGGGTGCCTCCTGGAATTCCGCAACTCGCCATGTGTTTCCCAGACGCTAAGCAACACCAGTGCCAACTTGGTCTGGTTTAAGAGTGCCAAGTGGGTCCTGGAAACTGACACCCAGAACAGTGGCTTGTGAGTTTTGTTTCCCAGGGAAAAAGCCTGTACAATGGTTCAGGTTCCTGCGGCCTTAAATTGCCGGGTGCCTCCTGGAATTCGGCGTCTCGCAAGATACCTCCCAGATGCAAGGTGGCACCAGTGCCAACTTGGTCTGGTTTAAGAGTGCCAAGTGGGTCCTGAAAACTGACACCCAGAACAGTGGCTTGTGAGTTTTGTTTCCCAGGGAAAAAGCCTGTACAATGGTTCAGGGGCCTGAGGCCTTTAATTGCCGGGTGCCTCCTGGAATTCAGCCTCTCGCAGGATGCCTCCCAGACGCAAGGTGGCACCAGTGCCAACTTGTCTGGTTTAAGAGTGCCAAGTGGGTCCTGAAAACTGACACCCAGAACAGTGGCTTGTGAGTTGTGTTTCCCAGGGAAAAAGCCTGTACAATGGTTCAGGGTCCTGCGCCCTTAAATTTCCGGGTGCCTCCTGGAATTGCGCCTCTCGCAGGATGCCTCCCAGACGCAAGGTGGCACCAGTGCCAACTTGGTCTGCTTTGAGAGTGTCAAGTGGGTCCTGAAAACTGACACCCAGAACAGTTGCTTGTGAGTTTTGTTTCCCAGGGAAAAATCCTGTACAATGGTTCAGGGGCTTGAGGCCTTAAATTGCCAGGTGCCTCCTGGAATTCGGCCTCTCGCAGGATGCCTCCCAGACGCAAGGTGGCACATGTTCCAAATTGGTCTGGTTTAAGAGTGCCAAGTGGGTCCTGAAAACTGATACCCAGAACAGTGGCTTGTGAGTTTTGTTTCCCAGGGAAAAAGCCTGTACAATGGTTCAGGGTCCTGCGGCCTTAAATTGCGGGGTGCCTCCTGGAATTCCACATCTCGCCAATTGTTTCCCAGACGCTAAGCAACACCAGTGCCAACTTGGTCTGGTTTAAGAGTGCCAAGTGGGTCCTGAAAACTGACACCCAGAACAGTGGCTTGTGAGTTTTGTTTCCCAGGGAAAAAGCCTGTACAATGGTACAGGGCCCTGCGGCCTTTAATTGCCGGGTGCCTCCTGGAATTGCACCTCTCGCAGGATGCCTTTCAGTTGCAAGGTGGCAACAGTGCCAACTTGGTTTGCTTTGAGAGTGTCAAGTGGGTCCTGAAAACTGACACCCAGAACAGTGGCTTGTGAGTTTTGTTTCCCAGGGAAAAAGCCTGTACAATGGTTCAGGGTCCTGTGGCCTTAAATTGCGGGGTGCCTCCTGGAATTCCGCAACTCGTCCGATGTTTCCCAGACGCTAAGCAACACCAGTGCCAACTTGGTCTGGTTTAAGAGTGCCAAGTGGGTCCTGCAAACTGACACCCAGAACAGTGGCTTGTGAGTTTTGTTTCCCAGGGAAAAAGCCTGTACAATGGTTCAGGGTCCTACGGCCTTAAATTGCCGGGTGCCTCCTGGAATTGCGCCTCTCGCAGGATGCCTCCCAGACGCAAGGTGGCACCAGTGCCAACTTGGTCTGCTTTGAGAGTGTCAAGTGGGTCCTGAAAACTGACACCCAGAACAGTTGCTTGTGAGTTTTGTTTCCCAGGGAAAAATCCTGTACAATGGTTCAGGGTCCTGCGGCCTTAAATTGCCGGATGCCTCCTGATATTCGGCATCTTGCAAGATGCCTCCCAGACGCATGGTGGCACCAGTGCAAGCTTGGTCTGGGTTGAGAGTGCCAAGTGGGTCCTGAAAACTGACACCCAGAACAGTGGCTTGTGAGTTTTGTTTTCCAGGGAAAAAGGCCTGTAAAATGGTTTTCGGTCCTGCGGCCATAAATTGCCAGGTGCCTCCTGGAATTCAGCCTCTCGCAGGTTGCCTCCCAGACGCAAGGTGGCACCAGTGCCAACTTGGTCTGGTTTAAGAGTGCCAAGTGGGTCCTGCAAACTGACACCCAGAACAGTGGCTTGTGAGTTGTGTTTCCCAGGGAAAAAGCCTGTACAATGGTTCAGGGTCCTGCGGCCTTTAATTGCCGGGTGCCTCCTTGAATTGCGCCTCTCGCAGGATGCCTCCAAGACGCAAGGTGGCACCAGTGCCAACTTGGTCTGCTTTGAGAGTGTCCAGTGGGTCCTGAAAACTGACACCCAGAACAGTTGCTTGTGAGTTTTGTTTCCCAGGGAAAAATCCTGTACAAAGGTTCAGGGGCCTGAGGCCTTAAATTGCCAGGTGCCTCCTGGAATTCGGCCTCTCTCAGGATGCCTCCCAGATGCAAGGTGGCACCACTGCCAACTTGGTCTGGTTTGAGAGTGCCAAGTGCGTCCTGAAAACTGACACCCAGAACAGTGGCTTGTTAGTTTTGTTTCCCAGGGAAAAAGCCTGTACAATGGTTCAGGGTCCTGCGGCCTTAAATTGCCGGGTGCCTCCTGGAATTCCGCAACTCGCCATGTGTTTCCCAGACGCTAAGCAACACCAGTGCCAACTTGGTCTGGTTTAAGAGTGCCAAGTGGGTCCTGGAAACTGACACCCAGAACAGTGGCTTGTGAGTTTTGTTTCCCAGGGAAAAAGCCTGTACAATGGTTCAGGGTCCTGCGGCCTTAAATTGCCGGGTGCCTCCTGGAATTGCGCCTCTCGCAGGATGCCTCCCAGACGCAAGGTGGCACCAGTGCCAACTTGGTCTGGTTTAAGAGTGCCAAGTGGGTCCTGCAAACTGACACCCAGAACAGTGGCTTGTGAGTTGTGTTTCCCAGGGAAAAAGCCTGTACAATGGTTCAGGGTCCTGCGGCCCTTAATTGCCGGGTGCCTCCTTGAATTGCGCCTCTCGCAGGATGCCTCCCAGACGCAAGGTGGCACCAGTGCCAACTTGGTCTGCTTTGAGAGTGTCCAGTGGGTCCTGAAAACTGACACCCAGAACAGTTGCTTGTGAGTTTTGTTTCCCAGGGAAAAATCCTGTACAATGGTTCAGGGGCCTGAGGCCTTAAATTGCCAGGTGCCTCCTGGAATTCGGCCTCTCGCAGGATGCCTCCCAGACGCAAGGTGGCACCAGTGCCAACTTGGTCTGGTTTGAGAGTGCCAAGTGCGTCCTGAAAACTGACACCCAGAACAGTGGCTTGTTAGTTTTGTTTTCCAGGGAAAAAGGCCTGTAAAATGGTTTTCGGTCCTGCGGCCATAAATTGCCAGGTGCCTCCTGGAATTCAGCCTCTCGCAGGTTGCCTCCCAGACGCAAGGTGGCACCAGTGCCAACTTGGTCTGGTTTAAGAGTGCCAAGTGGGTCCTGCAAACTGACACCCAGAACAGTGGCTTGTGAGTTGTGTTTCCCAGGGAAAAAGCCTGTACAATGGTTCAGGGTCCTGCGGCCTTTAATTGCCGGGTGCCTCCTTGAATTGCGCCTCTCGCAGGATGCCTCCAAGACGCAAGGTGGCACCAGTGCCAACTTGGTCTGCTTTGAGAGTGTCCAGTGGGTCCTGAAAACTGACACCCAGAACAGTTGCTTGTGAGTTTTGTTTCCCAGGGAAAAATCCTGTACAAAGGTTCAGGGGCCTGAGGCCTTAAATTGCCAGGTGCCTCCTGGAATTCGGCCTCTCTCAGGATGCCTCCCAGATGCAAGGTGGCACCACTGCCAACTTGGTCTGGTTTGAGAGTGCCAAGTGCGTCCTGAAAACTGACACCCAGAACAGTGGCTTGTTAGTTTTGTTTCCCAGGGAAAAAGCCTGTACAATGGTTCAGGGTCCTGCGGCCTTAAATTGCCGGGTGCCTCCTGGAATTCCGCAACTCGCCATGTGTTTCCCAGACGCTAAGCAACACCAGTGCCAACTTGGTCTGGTTTAAGAGTGCCAAGTGGGTCCTGGAAACTGACACCCAGAACAGTGGCTTGTGAGTTTTGTTTCCCAGGGAAAAAGCCTGTACAATGGTTCAGGGTCCTGCGGCCTTAAATTGCCGGGTGCCTCCTGGAATTGCGCCTCTCGCAGGATGCCTCCCAGACGCAAGGTGGCACCAGTGCCAACTTGGTCTGGTTTAAGAGTGCCAAGTGGGTCCTGCAAACTGACACCCAGAACAGTGGCTTGTGAGTTGTGTTTCCCAGGGAAAAAGCCTGTACAATGGTTCAGGGTCCTGCGGCCCTTAATTGCCGGGTGCCTCCTTGAATTGCGCCTCTCGCAGGATGCCTCCCAGACGCAAGGTGGCACCAGTGCCAACTTGGTCTGCTTTGAGAGTGTCCAGTGGGTCCTGAAAACTGACACCCAGAACAGTTGCTTGTGAGTTTTGTTTCCCAGGGAAAAATCCTGTACAATGGTTCAGGGGCCTGAGGCCTTAAATTGCCAGGTGCCTCCTGGAATTCGGCCTCTCGCAGGATGCCTCCCAGACGCAAGGTGGCACCAGTGCCAACTTGGTCTGGTTTGAGAGTGCCAAGTGCGTCCTGAAAACTGACACCCAGAACAGTGGCTTGTTAGTTTTGTTTCCCAGGGAAAAAGCCTGTACAATGGTTCAGGGTCCTGCGGCCTTAAATTGCCGGGTGCCTCCTGGAATTCGGCGTCTCGCAAGATACCTCCCAGATGCAAGGTGGCACCAGTGCCAACTTGGTCTGGTTTAAGAGTGCCAAGTGGTCCTGAAAACTGACACCCAG